>NC_085027.1:13196716-13331716 GCF_963692335.1 Osmerus eperlanus | reverse complement strand
TAGGATCAACATTGGGAAGAAGAACTGGGTCAGAGAAGCACACACACACAACCTTCTCTCTCATACTCACACAACCTTCTTTCTGACACAAGCACACACACACAACCTTCTTTCTGACACACATACACACACAACCTTCTCTCTGACACACACACACACAACCTTTTCTCTGACACACGCACACAACCTTTTCTCTGACACACGCACACACACTTGGACACTCATTGTGGATGAGTGATGGCCCAGTCACAGGGCTGTGTGCTGGCAGTTGATAGTGCCCTGGGTGGGTCTCCCAGGTGCAGGTCAGTGATGATGATGGTGGGCAGGTCTCCACACCAACAGTGTCCACTAGCCCCACCCGTGGTGTCAGACCTGCTGGACATGGTGAAGGACACACACACACACACACACAGATAGACAAACTCGGATTGATAGACACACACAAACACACGTAAACAGACAGACACCCACAGATAGACAGACCTACACACGCACAGGCAGACCGACTCAGGCAAACAGACACACTCACATATACACAGGTAGACAGACACCGTACAGACAGAATGGCAGACAGACGAGCAGCAGGCAGACATCTGGTGTTGTGTAGAGATGCAGGAAGGCAGCATTAGGGGGAAGCAAGCATGTGTGGATCGATTCCAGGACCCAGGCGGTCTCCACCACACCATCTCCTGCTGAAACCCGTGAACCATCCGACAGAATATTAATGTGTGTGTGTGTGTGTGTGTGTGTGTGACAACAATGGAGAACGTGTGGGAGTACAGTTCATCTCTGTTGATGTTCTGCGCTTGTCCATCTGAACCTCACCTCCTCTTCTCCCCTCTCCTCTTCTCTCCCCTCTTCAACTCTCCTCTCCCTCCTCTTCTCTCCTATACCCTATGGGGGGGGGGGGGGGGGGGGTGGAAGAGTAGTTTTAGCATGTATGATTAGATTAGCATGTAATATGTTTGCATGTGTGTAACAGTAGTTTTACAGTACAGCGTGTGTGTGTAACAGTAGTTTTACAGTACAGCGTGTGTGTGTGTGTGTGGAACAGTAGTTTTACAGTGTGTCCCGGGGATGGTTCAGGCTTACTAAGCAGGTGAGATTGATCACCCTGGCCCGTGGTACTGACAGAACAGAACCTCATTATGGACTACTAGTCAGTACTGTGGAAGACACATACCACACATGCACGCGTGCACACACACTAGGGAGCTGAGGACAGAGGGCTTGGGGGGGGGGGGGGGATATACAGACCGGTATCCTCCATCTCACAGAGAGAAACATGCAGAATGATATCTCATCTCTTTGGCACCCATCAACACTGTTCATGAGCTCTCCCCTCTTGTTCTGTTGACTCCAATTGGGAGTGGGAAACGAGCCTCGTCTGTGGAGGAGACCACCGCAGACAGGGATCACTGCTGCTCTGGCTTCACTCAACACCTGTCTAGCTGTAGGCCCGTCTGTCTGCCTCCGCCTACTCCTTCTCCCCTCCTTCCTCCCTTTCCCGCTCTTCTCCTCCCCTGCTCTCTGCTTCCGTCTCCCCTCTCCCTCCCCCCCCTCCTTTGTCTCCTCCTCTCCTCTCCAGATGACAGACAGAGGATGTCCACACCTGTGTAGAGTCGTGTTTGTATTCTGTCCTCTGTTAGAGATGCTTTACTAGCTGATAAGACCACAAGAGGAATAGAGCCCTCTGGGTCTGTCACTTATCTCCCCCACTACAGACACACACACACGCACACACACCTTTCCCCACCAATCAATGTCTGAATCTGACACCATTGTGTGGCTGTTGATGGCACCTCTTGTGAGTTTAGCCACAATATATGTGTGTGTATGTGTTTTTTTTACGTGTTTTCATCTGTGTTTGCCGCCGTTGTTGGGTGTGTGTGTGTGTGTGCGCCTCCATGCGACCTCGCCTTCACGGCCACATTAATTCCTTTTATCGCCGTGGTAATACTTGGTCAGGACAGAGGACGGTTTCTATAGCGACGGAGGCTAAGCTTCTCACAGCAGACAGGTTTCTGAGACAATCTGCCAGGGAGAAAGATGGAGGTAGAGAGAGGGACAGAAAGAGAGAGGGAGGGAGGGGTATGAGAGAGATGGAGGGAGGGAGATGGAGAGCCTGAAAGAGCATTGGAGAGTGAGGGAATTGGAAAGAGGAACAGAGAGAAATAGAGAGATGGAGAGGAAGGGAGCGAGAGAGGGTGAGAGAGATGCAGGCAGAGGGAGAGAAAGTGAGGGAGAAATAGGGATAATGTTTTGCTTGTTTTCCTGACTATGTGAAGCTAATTGAGATTTTGTAAAGCTTGTAAAGTGTGTGTGTGTGTGTGTCAGTGCTTCAGGCCAGCACATTGCTGCTACACAGCCGCTCTGGCTGACCGTTGCAGATAATGTTGTGTTTAGCATAATTGAGCTGTAAAATGAAATGACTGGATTGTTAAGATTCTCACCAGCCGTTTCCCTGAATGTTTTCCGTTAATTCGACCCTGTATGTCCATGGACAGCCTGATAAGGCCCCAAGTAGCACACCAGGTGTGTTTTAACCGTGTGCAGCACACTGTTTCTCTCCAGCGAGTGTGAGCCAGCCATTTGGCGCCGATTATGGCTGCCTCGGTAGGCACCTTCCTGCCAAAATAAATTCCTTGTCTGTGCAAACTTTCATGGCGAATAAAACTGATTCTGATGTGTGCTAGTCTGAGTGGTAGATCCACACGAGAGGGCCAGTTTCCTCTGGTCTCCCCCGAGGAGAGTGGCGTGAGGAGCATCTGGGACTCCATTATGGCTCTGTAACATCACCAGGAGCCCTGGTCTGTCCCCTACTTTCTACAGAAGAAGGGAAGTGTTGAGTCAGTCTCAGAGCCACACTCTAGTGTGCACACCCACACACACTCACACATCCTAGGTCTGGAGCGTGCCTGTGAGAGATTTTCCCGTGCTTCTTGGCTGGAGCTGTGCTTTTGAGTGAGTCATGGGGGTTAAACCATAGTTCTCCACTGTTGGAAAGAAAGCTGAGGTTCTTCTCCTCTGCTCCACCACTGCTCCACTCACTCTTATTATCCCTCCGTCCATCCAGCCCTCCATCTCTCACCCTCTCACACAGTGGAGCAAACACTGCAAATTTGATGTTCTGACTCAGGCTTTTACTGTGTGTGTGTGTGTTTGTTTTGGTTCTTGGGAGTTAAGGGTTGCTGACTCTCTGGCTGTGATCACTGAACTCTGTTCTGGGTGTTGCAACACAGCCAATACTACAATACATGCTGAATGTGTGTGTGTGTGTTCATGACTACATACTGCACAAACAGTGACACGTGGCAACACGTATGTGTGTGTGTGTGTGTGTGTATATGCCCAATTCTCCTGGAACTGTTGGGCTGCTTCGCTGGCTGCCTGTTTGGAATCCTCTTTGTTTTTTAAGAGAGGGATTGTGCGTTTGTGGGGGGTGGGGGTGTATTGTTTTGTGTGTAAAATGTGTGGTATGTAAGTGTGTACGTGTGTGTGTGTGTGTGTGTGTGTGTGCTCTAAGAAGGGGATTGGAGGCTCTCAGTGCTGTGTGCTGAATGGAGTATTCTGCCAGGGTTTATCTGCTGCTGGACTGGACAATGGCCAAAACACACATACACAAGATATGGCCACACACACACACACACATACACAAGATATGGCCACACACACACATACACAAGATATGGCCACACACACACATACACAAGATATGGCCACACACACACACACACAAGATATGGCCACACACACACAACACATCACACCATTTTGCATTTGCCAGCCTCCAGTCCTAGTCTGTGGCAATGTGGCAGTTTTCCAACCATGCAGCCAACCTGCAGACTAACCCTGTAACCCCCCCCCCCCCACACACACACACACACACACTCACACACTCATCCCACCCCTTTGCAACACTTCCAGAACCAGCCAGCCTCTAGCAATCGACAGCTAGTCCACTATGAGAATATGGTTAAAGCAGACCAGAGAATCTGAGGCAGAGAGAGAGAGAAAGGAAAAGTGAGAGGAAAGAATAAAATAAGAGAGAGGAGACAGGAGTGTGTGTGTGTGTGTGTGTTTGTCTTTACTTCATATGTTATTACCTTGATACGATAGAGATGACCTTTTAAATCATGCTCTGGCATTTACACTGAGGGAGGTGTTTGTGTTTCTCTGGGTTCATCATTTGTACATATTATGCACATGCAATGCAATTGTTTCTGTGTGTGTTTGTGTGTGTGTGTGCTGTGTGCGTGCATGCGTCCGTGTGAATGTGCATGCGTGAGAGAGAGAGAGAGAGAGAGAGAGAGAGAGAGAGAGAGAGAGAGAGTCAGAGAGACAGAGAGAGGGAGAGAGAGAGTCAGAGATGTGGAGGTGTGCAGAGTAAGGCTGACCCAGTTTGAATGACCTGACCTGAACTGCCTAAAACACAGAGGAATAGCCGGGCTCTGGTCCTGTTCTCTCCCTCTCTCCTTCTTTATTCTCCATCTCCTTCTGTATGTCCTCTATCTCCCTCTTCATCCCCCTCTCCTTCTGGCTCCTCTATCTCCCTTTTCATCCCCCTCTCCTTCTGGCTCTCTCTCAATCTGTACCCATCTCTCTTCTTCCATCCTTCCCTCTCCTGGCTCTCTCCATCGCTCTCTCCTTTTCCACCTTATTCCATATCATCTCCCTCTCTATCTCATCTCTCCTTCTCTCTCATCTTCTCTCCCCCATCTCCGTCTTTCTCTCTCTCTCCACCTCCATTTGCCCCTTCTTCTCCTTGGCCCCTGTGTATCTCGGAGGATCATTACAATAGACTATTACGTGGTTTTACCTGAAATTACTGTCTGTGAAGTTTCTCTCTGCTCCTTTGTCCAACTCCCCAGGAGTCGATCCCAGCAAGAGGCCTTATTTAGACGAGCGAGCATCTTTCACTGATTTACGCAATTACCAAGATTACAGGCACCGCTATTATGAAGCTTCGGAGTGACACACAGTGCCGCAGTAATATGAAACTGGGAAAGGTAGTATCATATTGGTTTCCTTTACAACAGAGCTCCTTCTAGAACATTCTGTAACATATGGCTTTGTGTGGCCATGATAGGAAAGAGAGCTGGTGTACATTCTTATCCAGATTTCACAGTGAACCTTCCGAAGATGGAGACTCCTGTCCATTACTCTGTGGATAAACGTGTAACCTTTCAGACCTGGTTTCATAATGGGATTGACCGGCGGTAGGCTCTTTCATCTGTGATTCAAGACACTGACATAGATCAATGTCTCTGGTTACCAGTGGACACCCTCAAGGCCCAGGGTTAACATGCTGTGTAATGTAGAGTTCATCCATCTGTAGCATGTTGGGTTTTGTATCTGTATTTTTGTATCGGTACGGACTCCGTATCCCAACAATCCCTTCGTGTTCCTGTTTGAATAGAGAAGAGATGAGTGGTTCCGGGAGATGCGGTCCGTTCGTATTTATCCTGATGTGTTGCCGTGAGGCTGGTCTTTGTTGACCGTAAAGCAGTTGATTTACATTGGCTGCGCTTGGCAGGAGTCTGAGCGTGGGAGGGGGGAGGAGAGTGACTCAGGCCTGGGGAGAAAGTGAGGGATGGAAAGGAAGGACTGAGAGGGCTTATCTGGATCATGGTGTGATGGTCTGATTTGTGTCTTTTTACGGGGGTTGTTTATGACGATGAATGTCTAATGGCACTGTTGTTGTGTCGTGTCCCATTCCCCCACCCTCTCTCTCTATCATTCTATCTATATCTCTTTCTCTCCCTCTCTCACTTACTCTCTTTACACATGCTTTCCCCCCATCCTTCCCCTCTTCTTCACTCTCCATCCCCCTCTCCCCGGCCTCTCATCATTCCTCCCCGCCCTCCCTCCTCCCCATCCCCTCCCTCCTCCCCATCCCCTCTCTCCTCCCCCTCCCCCCTCTCTCCGTGCAGCGGGCCAGCTGAGCCAGTCGGCTCACCTCTCCCTGCAGCTGCCCTACACCGTGCTGGGCCTGGGACGCAGCGCCAACTTCCTGGACCACCTCTACGTGGGCATCCCCCACCCTCCCGGACACAAGGTGAGGGGAGACTTACTAGGGAGGGGTGTAATACAAACTGGAGGGGGTTTGGATGCTAGATGGGGGGGGGGTGGGGTGTTTATGGTGGGGATAGGGGGGGGCGGAGCCAGACACAGAGGAGCAGGTCGGGGCGGGGGGGGTGGGGGGCAGGTAGAGACACCATGAGACCGTCTCCACTCACCAGTCTGTGGGACCAGGGGCTCCTGAGACACACTCCTGCAGCTGTTCAGGGGGGGGGGGGGGGGGGCAGTGATGCCAACCCCCATCCTCCCTCCCGTAAGCATGACAACAGCTACATGGTACAGCCCCTTCCTCTCCAATCCCATCGTTTCATAACAACATTTGAAGCTGCTTCACTAAAAACACAGCCACAACAACAACAAAAAGACATACATCCTAAAAAATCAATCCACACATAAACCCAGTGTTGACAACATTGGGCTTGTGACCCCTGTCACATGACTGAAGGTAGGTGTGTCCCCCCCCCCCCCCCCCCAGTAGCTAGAGTGACGCCTAGCTCCCATGGCACACTGTCAATAATTCATCCGTCTTCATCTCTCACCGTGTGGCAGCGTCTGTACCTGGAGCCTCTGCCTCAGCGAGGAGCCCCAGCTGTCCGTCGCCCCTGCTCCCTGTGAGACGGCGACCAACGTGCGTTTGAGAGGAAGCGTTTCGCTTGCTTCCTCAACGGCACCCCCCCCCCTCCCCCCCCGCCGCGGGGTTTCTAGTTGAACCGGACAGGCGGATTCCCTCCCACCCGCCGGTTTACACAAGGGAAGCGAGGTCTTCATCCAAGCAGATTAAACTTGCAGATTAGATTGCCGCACTTCTGCACCCTGCGAGGGAGCGTCTGTGAAAGAGCACTCTTTTTCTCTCTCTTTCATTCTCTCTTCTTCGCTCTCTTTCTGTCTTTCCTCTCTCCTGCTCTCTCTCTCCCTCTCCCCTTGTTACGTTGTCCCACGGTGCCGCTTTGGGTTACGCCAGGAAATATTTTCCCCTCACAAAGCCTTGCGTTGCTCTACAAAGAGCCCGCTGAAACCTTTATGATCCTTCTCATTATGCTAAGAAGCTCCGTCCTCCAGGGGCCTGAGGAGAGCTGTGGTAGCAGCCCAGGTACTAAAGGAACCTGGAATTACTGGCAGAAGTGGCAGAGTCTACACTGGGGACAGTAGGCGAGGCTTCACAGAGACTAGTGCCAGATATTTGTTTCCTGCTTAAGCTCCCAGCCTCCAGTTTACATTTAGTCCAAGGTTTGAACCCCTCTCGAGTCTAACAGGGTGAGGTTTAAGATGAGTCCTAGCCCCCCAGCCCCAGCCCCAGTCCTAGTCCTAGCCTCTCTATCCTCTATTGCTGGCCCCTGTTCAACCCGCCCAGATAGGGTTAAGGACGGAGGAGGTATTGAAGGTGGAAAGAGATGTGAAGACTGCATCGTGCACCATTTCTCTGTCCTTCGCCTCACTTATCACGCTCCCTCGAGAAGGCACTGCTGCTCTTCAGGCTTACTTCACTAATCAAGCTCCCTCTCTTCTCTCCTCTCCTTTCGCGCACGCTCGCTCCTCTCCCCTCACAGTCTACTGCTCGCCTGAGAGAAACCTTGCTTCCCTCTGCCAGACTTCTTCAAACCCTGCTCATCTCTCTTTTTTTCTCTCTTTCCCCCTCTCTTTCTTCCCCCTATGGTTTTTCCCCCTCTCTCTTTCTCCCTCTCTCGGCCTCTTTCCCTCTCTTCTGTCTTTCTCCTTCTATCTCTCTCATCTACCTTTCTCCTTCCCCCTCTCTTTCTCACTGAGTCTCTGGGCTTGGCAACAAAAATGCTCTCAGAAGAAAACACTTTTCTCGTCCTAACAACCAATCTGCTCCCAGCCTACAGCTCTCCGTGTCACCAACCCTGTCTGTCTGTCATCGAGTCTGTACAAGTCTGAACCTAGGAGGGCAAACCGGCGCTAATAAACAAACTGATGAGGCTGTACCGGTACTGTGTCAGCAACAGTGGAATGTTCTACATCTCACATTTCATTCCCCCTCCCATGTCAGCCTAACTATCCTGGGATACCTGACAGCTCTCAGTGCCTATAGGTTCCATATGCACAGATGCACAACACACGCACACACACATACACACACCAGGCTAACCCTCTCAGCGAATGGGGTGGGGCTAGACCGAACATTGTGTGAGCGGGCCAGTCGTGCTAGAAGGTGTGGTCTCCTTATTACCGCTCATTTGTCTACCACAGCCGCCTGCCTCCCGTCCTAAACACCCTTAAAATAGCTCCTCCACCATACAGAGCCCGCCTCGACCGCGGGAGCTCGTTAGACTGCTGCTCTGCTGGAGGAAAATCCAAAAAGTAAAGTGTGTGTGTGTGCGCGCGTGCTTGCGCTGATTCTTCCGGGTGTGTCCTCTTCTTCTTCTAAATGTTGTCAAATGATAGACGGTTTGTCGGAAATTAGCTTGTCAGTCCCGAAAGGACTCCCCAGCTAGGAAAGATGAATTCTGCGTTTGGTGCTAATTGCTGCCCAGAAACAACTTGAGGAGAGAAAATTTGTAATTGATACAGGGAGGCTTAGGAAAGCTTCCCGTGAGGTCTGGGAGCTGTGTGCGCTGTAGGCTGACAGCCCCGAGGAGAAGGGATGTGTCTCCCTGGAGAGAGGTGAAGAGCTGTGGCCTGGCCTCTTGTGTTGCTGTCTCTCTTCTGGCTTGTGAAGCACGTTCGTCCTCCCTTTCCGCTCCCCGGCCCCAGTTACCTTATACTCAGAGTCAGTTGGCTGAGCGGTGAGGGAGTCGGGCTAGTAATCCGAAGGTTGCCAGTTCGATTCCCGGTCATGCCAACTGATGTTGTGTCCTTGGGCAAGGCACTTCACCCTACTTGCCTCTGGGGAATGTCCCTGTACTTACTGTAAGTCGCTCTGGATAAGAGCGTCTGCTAAATGACTAAATGTAAATGTAAATGTATACTGACACTGGTAAGTCTTGATGTCCCTCTTCCCTCTCTCGTCGTTGTCTCTGTAGGATGTGAGGAAGCAGGAGTGGACTGCTATCATCCCCAACTCTCAGCTCATCGTGATCCCGTACCCACACAATGAACCCCGCAGGTATAAGCTCACGCACGCACGCACGCACGCGGGGACATACACACTGACCCGCTGACACCACGCACCCACAGACATATGCTCGTATACACAATGGTCCAATTGACCTCACAAACACGCGCATGGACACATTCAAAGGATTTTAAATGTGACTTCAAACGCTGCGGGCTACGACTGAGACACGCAGGTGATAGTCTCCAGTGCTGCTATGGCAGACCAATAGAACAGCAGTTAGGGCAGCAACAAGGAGAGGCAGACCCTCTCAGCGTGTTCCTCAGCTCCTTCTAGAATGATCTCCGTGTGGTTTCCATGGTGTTGTGTGTGATTCACATGTAGCCACCCCTCAGGAGGGCGGGCAGAGGGAGGAGTCTCTGCCTTCGTATGGCCAGCTAACACGCGCACACACACACATATGAACGCACACATACAAATGATTTACCGCCGTGAAATGTAGTGCAGTAAAGCATAAAGGAAGGGAAAACAAATGCAAATCCACATAACTACATGTAAATGTAGTTATGTCTTAATGTCTACCGTGTCACTGTGTGGCAGATGTCCAGGTCAGCATGTTACCGCTGCCACTCTGTGTCAACTCTGACGATGCTGGTGCTCACCATTAATATTTAATGTGTTTACCAACTCTGGCGAAAACCTGCTCAAATGAAGGCCTCCCAAACAAATTGGTGTCTGCTTTTGTAGCTACAGCACTTAACCGTTTAGCAACAGAATAGAAAATGCTGCTGTATTTCATCATGCTAGATGAGTGGAGTAAAAAAAGTATGCACCTTTCGTTCTGACGTTCTTCTACCCACATTGTCAAAATAGTTATCATTTTTAGTCAATATCCTGTCGGTTAAGGAGTTTCAGGAGGTGAAATGTGTTCCAAGACACTAACGTAGCCCCTCCCCACCCCTCTGGTGCCCGTACAGCTGGAGTGCCAAGCTGTACCTCACCCCCAGCAACATCGTCCTGCTGACGGCCATCGCTCTCATCGGGGTGTGTGTCTTCATCCTCGTCATCATCGGAATACTCCACTGGAAAGAGAAGGTAAACAACCCGTGCTTCATCAACATCCTTCCATTTTGGTTTTTTCTTCACCTCCATTTTTCAGTTTATCCCCCGTCTTCGATTTGTTCTGCTCCTTGGTATTGAGCGCGGATCAGACAGACAGACGCACTGGTAACAGGGCGACGTCCCTCTCCCTATTAAAAGACTAGGCCGGTGATCCTGTCAATATGCAGGTCTGGAGCCTGTCTCCTAATTGCATGTTGGGAGAATAAAACCTAGTCCTCATCACTGTGACAGCCATTGATTGATCTGTAGATGGAACCTGTAATAACTGGGTGTGTTTGTGTGTGTGTGTGTGTGTGTGTGTACATACTGATTGACAATCTCAATCCTGATTGGACGCAACACCATTGCGTGTCAGCAGCAGTGCCGTGTCTAAACAACCAGCCCCCTCCCCTCTCCCCCAGCACCAGGCTCTGTGAAGGCTTGTAGAGACTGATGTAGAAGGGCAGGGCCTGGCCCCCTCTCCCTCCCCAGGGCCCTGGTTCCGGTCCAGGGCCTGGTGGGCTGGTGGGCTGGGGCTGACACCATCAGCCCCCTGGTGGGGGGATGGTTGTCCCAGGGAGAGCAGCAGATGGGTCAGTACCAGCAGCAGATGGAGCCCAGTGTCCCTGTCCTCAAGTCCTCTAGCTCCCTGGTGAGACTCAGAGGTTGACACACACACCCACACACACCGACACACACACATCGACATAGACGCGTACATTCTCTGTCTCTGTCTCTCTCATCACTTTATTTCTCTCTGTCACCTACACACACGTACACACACACACACGAACACACACCTCACACACACATAGACAGCAGCGGGCCCCAACCTGGGCTGATGGTCTGCTGTAATTGCTTTGTTCTGTCCTTTCAGCATGGCAAATCTGTTGTTCATTATCCATGTGAATATGCCCTCTGGGGACTACACACCCTCTGTGTGTGTGTGGGGAGAGAGGGAGAGGGAAAGAGAGAGATAGAAAGAAGAGCGAAAGAGAAAAGAGATACTGCCATAGTGACTGTATGTGTGTATCCAGCATGCCCAGTCTTCGAGCAACTGATCAACAGCCCAGTGCCATCGGATCTGGGCTGTGCCCACTGACCAAGGCACACACACATGCACAGTAGCTGTCTCTGCTGAGCGAGGCAGGTTGGCACTGGCTTCATCTCCGAGCCGTCTGCCCGGGCCCCACACAGCCCCCGCTCCACACAGCCCCCGCCCCACACAGCCCCCGCTCCACACAGCCCCCGCCCCACACAGCCCCCGCTCTACACAGCCCCCGCCCCACACAGCCCCCGCCCCACACAGCCCCCGCTCTACACAGCCCCCGCCCCACACAGCCCCCGCTCCACCCAGCCCCGCTCTACACAGCCCCCGCTCTACACAGCCTCAGCCGTGATGGCTGTCTGCACGGGCTGGCGTCTCCAGGAACACGGACTTCGCAGCTCGAAGCTGACAGACTCTGCTTTAAAATAGCACGTCTGGCTCCGCATCTTAGGCCTCGCTTCTACCACTTACAGCACACTAATGAGACATGGGGAGACGGTGGGTGGGGTGTGGGGGTCATGGAGAGGGAGCGGCCGGGCCAGGGCTTTACGGAGAGTTGGCGTCGATTAGAGAGCGATTGAGCGATCACGGGCGTGATGACGCTGGTAATGAACGCGCAGGTAATAACTGCTCGTTCGGTTGAAATTTCTACGACTTGTCTTCGGCAATATAACTCCCCCCCCCCAGGCGCCCCTCCTCTCCCTCCACATGGCAGCATGTTCAGCATTAGCACGCCTGTCACCGCTGACTAACTGAAGCGTTTTTGACGTCTTCAGCCGTAGCTGTATACAGACTGTACGTGGTCGACAGCTCCCCTCAGCTCAGGGCCCCTGTCTGAGGCAGGCGGGGGGGGGGGGGGGGGGGGCACAGGGACGAGGGGCAGCAGGGAACACTACAGCAGACAGACGGGGTCCAGCGAGGCGGCCGGACAGACGAGCCCTGCCATAGGTCAGCCTGGGACTGACGGCTGACTGACATTTGGCAGGTGATATTTAACCTGGCCTTCTGCTGTTTGTTCCACCAGCCTCAATGTCGGGCAGAGGGGGGGGGGGGGGCGGGGGGGGGGGGGACGACAGAGAAAGACGGGGGGGGGGGGGAGGTACAGTGAGGTAGAAGATGGAGGAGAGAGAGAGAGGAGGAGGAGAAGCGAGGAAGGGAGATGGAGAGATGGGGGAAGGGGGAGAGGGAGGCGAGGGGAGAGACAGAGAGGTAGAGATGGAGGAGTGTTATCTCAAGCAGCAGATATGGGTGTGCTCGGTGCAGGCTCAGATGGAAACACCTTCAGATGGTGAACACACTTCACACCTTTCAACGGGTCAAAAAAACACATTTCATGGAGTTAAAACACCTTTCACGTGTTGTGGAGATAAAAGATTCAGGTGTGGAGTCAGTCTCAGTCTTGCTGGGAATGCTCTGTGCCCCGCAGTCATGAAAGACAATTGCGGAATATCGTTGAAAATGTAGACTTATACCTTTAAAATGGGTCAAGTAATCCACTTACAACCGCTTGACATTCAGTCGGCAGAAGATTATTTCCTGCACCTCAATCTCACACACACCATTGAAATGCATACACACACACACACAAACGCCACATGCTGTGCATCTGTATCATCTTCTCTCCTATCCATCCCTTGACCACCTCATTACAGGATTGAGCTTCAGACCAATCAGTGGCTGTCGGAGTGATGGTGTAGGTCTCCGAACGTTGACTAGGTTCTATTCCCTCAACATGCAATTAGGAGACGAGAGCTCGGCATATTGACAGGATCACCAGCCAAGTCTTTGAATATGGAGAGTGAGAATGTTTACATCTGTTTCCTCTGCACTCAATAACAACATTAGTTTATCTGAGTGTGCACGTCTTATGCAAGTCCCAGACGTGAGTTTCAAGATGAGAGAGGTGTTTTAGTATCTGTAAAGAGAGTCTTGTTTCCTGTACTGGTTGATAGACCTGTCTCAGAATCCTCCTATGAATTTAGAAAATACCTTCCGACAATGTCAGGACATCACATTTACATTCATAACGGATCCAAACTCGATCCAAACAACAGATCTAAGATACATTTTCAAACTAGTCATCTTTAAAAGTTTCATCTGAAAAACTGTGATATCGCTCTGGTCAGATCAGATGTGTGTATAGCCCTGGACTGTTCTAGAAGGAGTGATCCTGCCGCAAATCTGACAGCTTCATCTCCGTCCTGTTTGAAGTTCCTCTCTTTTCATCCTACTTATGTGGAGCCTTTGTGTCCTGTTGCCGGGGGAGACATAAAGGAGCAAAACCTAAAAATATACTCTTGAATTATCTCCGTAAAACAAGCCACAGAAAGCCTGTTCCCTAGTGCTCAACAATGGGATTTTGAACATTGTCACGTTACCGATAAGGATTCTTCTCAAACGCTCGCACGCAGCCAAGCACACTCACATTTTAACTGTTGCCCACATATTCATAGATGCAGAGTGTACAGTGTCACACCTCTCACAGAGACACACACACACACACACAGAGGTGCTGGTCCTTGAGTACAGTGCAGACGTGTCAAGGTCAGACCCCTGTGTGTTCATCACGATTTGAAAGGTCAGAATGATAACAGTGGTTTATCAGGTGATTGTCGTGACCTTGTGCCCCCCCCCCCACTGTGTTTCAGAAAGCGGATGACCGGGAGAAGAGACAGGAAGCCCACCGCTTTCATTTCGATGCCATGTGAAGGAGCTGCCGACCAGACGGGCATTGTGGGCGAAGTGAAACGCATGAACACACATCACATACGCACCCATAATACACATCCATCACACACATACCACATGAGCCACACACACTTCTATACACTTCTTGCACATGTGCTCATGCCCCCAGACAAGTCCTCGTTGTGTGGAATAGTAGGCGTGAAAAAAATGTCAATGTTTTCTTTCTTGGACAGTCAGTTGGCTGGCCTCCTTCAGGGCCCATTGTGTTGACCGAGTTGAAAACGGAATGTTTAAATTGTTATTTCTTCACCCTCATGTATTCCAAATGCCAAAATGTAGTTATCACACTGGACCATGGAGTTGGATGGCTCTGACTTGAGAGAAGGACATATTCTTGTGTTCCACTGTAGCTCCGTTTAGGAATGGGTACCACATGGACACAGAGAGATGCTACTCCAATATTTTGCAACATTTCTGAAATGTCTCGACCAAATGTCAAAATTCAGATCAGTGAGATTCCCCAACGTTTTGTTTTTGTTTGATTGTTCATCTGTTTGTGTGTTTGCATTGCTACTGTATATGTGATGTTACTTGAAATTCCACTGACCTTCCTCTCAACCCTAACTTCCTGTCCGCCCTACTCATATCACTGGAATGTACTCCTCTCCCGTCTTAACCTTTTTAACCTTGAATCCTTTTTATCCCAGTTGACTGTCCCCACCCCTGACATGAACTTGTGAAAGGCTGCTACTGCTGCACTCTCCAGCTTGATCCTCATAGCTAGGCCTCGGGCAAATACTGTCTCTGCTCATAGTCATATTCCACTTAACAGGGTCCACTTGGTGCATTTTGGAGAACCAAATGGTCTATATGTGTACAAAAATAATAATAATTACGAGTCAACAAGGCTAACTAAAGCATTACTGTGGCTCTGACTTTTATTTGACCTTCATCCACGAGTAGGAGGCATAACCCATGACTAATCTGAAGCCAAGGCTTCCGCATGTTTCCATTTCAGACTAATGGACAAAGTGTGTTGGAATACCGCTGTCCAACCTTCAGCCATGTTCTTGTGGTTTGCACTTTTGTACTAATGATCTTCAGCATACATGTCTAATTTATTGCATTTTGGAGTCTTTGTTAATTGGGTTTACATGTTGAATTTATGAAGTGTTCATTTGTGTTGATTAACAACTGTGTTGGGGTTGCAAATTAAAATAATTTATGATGAAATAAAATTAAAGTCATATCACTTTATTCCAAATCAGAAGAATCTCTGTGATCCTGTTCATCTTGTATGAGAAGTGTGAAATCCTCCCACGGAGATATTGCAGAAGCTGGAGCAGATGGTTCGGAGCTCTTGTGAACTCTTGCAGCGAAATTCATGGCGTGTAATCTGGAATCCATGGTGCCCTCGGTAATGAATTCCGCTGCCATACAGCAGAGCGCCTGATGAATGTGTTACTATGTATGATCCTGGGCTTCTGTGCGTGATCTTCAACAGGGATAGCCCCTGGGCCATGCCTAATGAGCAGGGACTGGCCTGCTTATAGTTTCCAGGAAGACATCTCTCTCTCTCCTTGTGTTCATTTCCACATATAACCTAATTAGGATTTAAGCGCGTAAACACATCGGTACACAATGCTTTTTTGGGGGCATGGCGCGCATCTGCCCTTTATTGTCAGCGTTAAACCTCGGCACAACTAGAGGGAAAGAGAGAGCGTGATGAACGCCAGGGATTTTACACTCGGCGCTGAGGTACATGCGTACAAGCTGCTCATTCAAGCAAACAGCGCCCACGGCTTAAATGAGCCTCGTTTAGTGACATTACTTCAGTTGAACCGCAGATAGACCGCCTCCTCGTCTCCGCTCTCCCTCTTCTCCGCTCTTTCTATCGCCAGACTGTCTCTTGCCAAATACACGCTTGTGGTAGAACTGGACGGGCTGGCATCAGAGTCTGAAACCTCGTGGAAATATGTCTCATTCGTCTAAATGGAATTAACGGCGGCTCTTCTATATACTATCGGGAGTGGTTGAAGAAATCGTTTTACGCGGAGGGAAAGACGCGCAGGATAGTTTGCTTATAGGCCTATAGGCGATGGGATTAAGGACATCGGAGAAAATTTTTATTTTTGTGAAGAGCATATCGTTGCCTTCCTGGATCCGTAACATGGAAAGATAAAGTGTGTTTTGCAGAGAAGCTTCTGGAGACGCAGCCTACTTGGTACCGCCAAACCCAGGAGAGGAGATGCACACGGGTGAGTTGGTTATGCGCTATAATGTGGTAGAGCTAACAGGAGTTGGATAGGTTCTGTGTTTAAGAGATTAGAAATCGATTCTTAAACTTGACTGCGGTGGCATTACAGCATCTATTCATGTATATGGTTTTTGTTGTTTTTTGGGGGGAGAATTGTGTTTTCTTTAGTAGCCACGAAGCTGTTTTAATGTGATTTAAGGAACACCAGAATTCCATAATTGCACCATAGTCTACAGGTTTATGATTCATGTCCAAATCCAACCGTCTTCAGACTCTAAATAACTCCATATTACGAAAACAAAACTGCCTCTGAAGATGTTAGTAGGTCTGATAAAATAATAGCATATTATTAATAATAATAATAGCATCTGCAATTAACACTACGTATGCCGTGCTCAAACTTCGCTTATTTTTTTTGCTCTTTTCGCCTGTGAACTTCACTGCGCTTCAGCAGATCAACGTTCGAACTCGTGGTGCTGAAGTGACAGCTCCCGCTGATTCGCACCACATCTGGGGCACAAGCCAAACCAGTGATTTTGCGGCTCCTTTTAAGCCGCCACAATCTGTTTTAAATCTCTGACTGTTTTACGTCTTTGCCCCCTTGTGACCGATCGGGAAACGCGAATATGTAATGGTCTACCCTAATTTATGTCGGCTACACAACCCATGACTGCACCAACCGATTGACACGGCTCAGTCTCCCTGGAGCCTATGCAATGTGAGGAAAACATGGTCGAAAGCAAACCTACAACTGAACGCTGAACAATCTTTCTCGTGTCCAGCATGCGTTATTTAAAACGCAACAGTGAGGACAGGCTTTCAAACATTATCATGTGGAATTCATAGAAATATCATATTGAGATGTATTATACATAGCATAGCACCTTATGGGAGGCATGTCCTGTGAGGACATATTCTACTTCGGAAACAGCACAGAAAGCAACAACTAAACTGTATGCAGCCTTTACAACCTTCTTCAACTAACCTTAGAACACATACATTGACAAGTAACAAGATGCAATTAATCTCCATTCAGTGTGACTTGTGTCTATTGTGCTGTGCTGTCCACAGTGGGAGGAAAGGATCTTCAAAGGTGTCTATCATGGTTTATATGTGCTCCCCCACCTTCAAGCCCTATCCCATGATTAATGGAGATGGATTGGCTGAGAGTCAATGTGTTTTGGCAACTAGTTGTGTCTGTGTCTGTCTGTCTCTGTGTGTGTGTGTGTGTGTGTGTGCGTTTGGGAAAGCGAGTGTGTGCAGATGTGTGTACTGCCGTATGTGTGGGCTTAACTTCAGCGTATCCTCATTTGGGGCACGGGGTGCATATCTGTGTGTGTGTGTGTGTACGTTTCTGTGTGCGTTTGTGCACGCATGGGTGCGCGTGACTCTCGGGAGATGGGCTAAATGCACTCCCTGATTCCCCCCCTCTGCTCCCCTGGACTCCGCAGTCTCCCTGTGTTTCATTATGCAATCTGTCATCCCCACACTCTCTCTCTAACGCCATAGCAGCGAGCCAGCCTATTATGAAGCCAGTAGGGATAAACCTACGTGGGCTTATCAGCTGAAGACAGCGTTGTGGTCTGCAACATGCACAGGGGGTAGTATGGCTGGTGTTAGAACTGATTTGGTCATGCTCAGTACAATACCAGCCCTGTTGTGTCTGTTGCCCGTACCTGAATGCTTTCATCCCATCCCCACTAAGGCCCGTCCCGTCTGCAGGTGGTTGCCTGGGCTTTAGCTCATCGGCCGAACCCAGTCGTAAGGTGACCAGTGCGGCTGCGTACCGTCTGATGCGTTGATGTCGATCTCTCTGCGAGACATTTAGCCTCTGCTGCTGATGTAAGCCGCACGGCGCTGGTGCAGATCTGTTCTTCACGCGTTCTCCTCAGCACAGTCCCTTCTGCTGGTCCAGTCCTGCTGTGGCGGTTGAGAAATCAGGCCAGCTCAACTCCACTCAGTTCAGTCTTGTGGATATGGTATTAATAGCATCCCATCTGACACCACCTCAGCAAATGTATAACGGTATAAATCTATCTAGCTTCCTTTTGTTCTGCTGTGGGTTGCAGAAATACACAAGTCTGTCTCTGTCTATAGACGTGAAAGAGAAAGGTTATAATGTATTGACTGAGTTAGTTTGGGTCATGATTACCATGAGTGGAAGATGGTCTTGTGTGTGTGTGTGTGTGTGCGTGTGTGTGTGTGTGTGTGTGTGTGTGCGTTTACGTTCATGCATGTTTACTGCCTCTCACAAGAAGATATTTCTTCTGCTATATCCTTGGACCTGTTTCTTTGATGTATAGGTTACTACCAACTGGTAATATGCCATGGTCCTTTGATGAAAGAAAATGCATTTGTAAACACAAGCTAACTGATTCCTGCTGTTTGTCTTCTACAGCCTGGATACTTTTAATTCTGGTAGAAGAGGGATTTGCTCTGGCACAGAGAACTAAAGGTACCTCGTCACCTTCTACTACTAAGATTAAACGATATCTGATATTGGTTGATACTGTCTGTTTTAAGTGTTAAACCTTTTGAATAAATGCATATGTATCACTAAATAAACATTGTGGATGGATGCCAGGACACAGATTAAACCCCACTTCTGGTCCAGAGAATCCTTTAAAAATAGATTATTCAGGACGATCTGTGTCTAAAAGCAATCCTTGTATGTATGGCATTATATATATGCATCTTATCTTCAATGAGGTTTGCAAAAGGATTATTTATTCATCCTTTCATTATTTCATGCATTCATCCCTTCATCCATCCAATCGCTGGTTGTGTTTGCAGAGTCTCTGAGTGATGAGGGCCCCCCTCAGAGTCCTAATGACTGCGGTACCTGGGTCCGCAACATCAATGGGGGGGTTTTCACCTCTCCCAACTATCCTGGCACCTACCCCGCCAACAAGGAATGTACCTACATCATTGAAGGTAAGGAGGGGGGCGTTAGGGTCGATTTATCACTTGTATGTCTGTAGTGTTATACTTTTTCTGCTGGTAGATGGTGGCTTGAGTATGGAGGGAAAACCAGAGATGCTATGCACTAAAGTTAAAGAAACGAGAGATATCTAACCATCCAGCAAACTATTAGAGGTTTCTTGTTAGTGTTGGGAGGTCTGCTGAGGAACGTAACTGCCTCCATCTGTCTCTATGATTCACGTACGGTCTCTGTGGTGTTTTGGAAAGGAGAAAGCTGGTTGTTGGTTGATGGGGCGTATATTTGGCTGTTTGCCAGGGCTGTAGACAGCTACTGTTTGAGTTGTCTGTCGATGCTTTTTATCTTTTTGGATAGGGAAGAGCTGTTTTACTCTGTGTGTGTGTGTGTGTGTGTGTGTGTGTGTGTGTGTGTGTGTGTGTGTGTGTGTGTGTGTGTGTGTGTGTGTGTGCGTGTGTGAAGTAAGAAGAGAGCTTCGGAGCACCTGGCGTGGATCTGTAGAGGGAGATCTGTAGTAGCTCAAGGGCTCCCCCTGTGGGTGAAGCTAACCAACTTCCCTTGTTTAAATGGCAGATAAAGCTGTACTTTTATACATTCTGTCTTCTGACATATTATTAAAATAGAAAACTGTCCCTCAGTGTCAGTCTGTAAACCATGTGCTACAACACCAGTCAAATACATGACTCAAGTCCAGTGATACCCTGTACCACTCATCTGTCACCTACGCAAGAGTATTATTAATATTTATTCAGAAACATTCATTCACCATCTTACATAGTAATCCAAATTCACACAAGGGCAGTTGGAAATGAAAGTTGTGACACTGTCTTCGTGGTTTAGAAAAATACATATGTTGTAATTGTAGTTGTCAGTTGCTTGTAAGATTGTACTGCTTCAGGATGTTAGGTTTTGTCTTGCTCCAATAAGCATAGTAGCCTAAACAATTCTCCCTTTAACACAGATATAGGCAATCTGGGTCATTCATAGGCTCAGAGGATTATTTACATGACAAGTGAACTTGTGATCGCTTTTGTATGGCTGAGGCAGTATTTTGTTCATGGTTCCGGAACAGAAAGGCAACATGCTGCCACGTGAGGACATTTCTCTTCATCGGACGGTGTTCTCTTTGGTACATTTGAGTAAACATTATTTCATGGATGCTGTTGTTGCACATACTGGATGTGTAGAGGAAATGTATCTTGCCTGTGCAGTGCTTCAAGTGTGTCTCTCCCATCTCGGCCTCCCCTTCCTCCTTCCGTCTCCCCTCCTCCGTCCCCCAGCGCTCCCCAGACAAAGAGTCCAGCTGGCTTTCGATAAGAACTATTACATCGAGCCGTCCTTCGAGTGCCGCTTCGATCACATCGAGGTCCGAGACGGGCCGTTCGGCTTCTCTCCCCTCATCGACCGGTTCTGCGGGCAGAAGAACCCAGGCCTGGTCACCTCCACAGGTCGCTTCATGTGGATCAAGTTCACCAGCGACGAGGAGCTGGAGGGCCTTGGCTTCCGCATCAAATACACATTTATAGCAGGTACGACTGATTTATGACACACACCTGCAAAGCCCTCCTCAAATATAAATTCATGGCAGGAAATACAAGTTCGTAATATACACCCGCATGGGATCATCGAATACACATGCAGATACACATCCAGCAGGAAATAAATATTCAGAACACGTGCCTTATACACATACACATTCATAGCAGGTAATACATATTTGTAACCTTTTAAGCTTCACTTTCAGATTTTGTGTTATGAGAGGTGGTAAGATGAATTAGTGATCAAATAATACTTACATGATAATTGTGTCTAGAGTGGAGAAGAAGATTCTAGTATCTCACACGGGAACAATACTCCATATGTTGTTCCCTCTCTGCTGCGTTGAAACGGCGAGCTGTAATCAGCAACTCCCATCAGGCGGCAGATATTTCCCCCGGCGTGGTCCTTCACACGATCTGCTCAGCTTTAATGGGATCTTATCACCTGTTCTCAGCTCCCACATTTCGGCTGTGTGAACCGAAAGTGAAAAAGAGTTTTCCTCCTTATCATTCCAGACCCTGATTTCCATCTTCACGTGGGAGGACTGTTAAATCCCATCCCAGGTAAGTTGTGCCAAATGTTTACCAGTTTGGTCCGATCCAATCTCCTTGGTTCCTGTATATTTTATTCTATCAGCTTCATCTCTCCCTTTATGTTCACACATCGGCTATTCCTATTCTTATAATCCCCCCTCTCCCCCGGTCCAATCTCCCTCTCAGATTGCCAGTTTGAGATTGGGGGTTATGATGGTGTTATCCGCTCCAGTCAGGTCGAAGAGGAGGACAAGATAAAGGCTGGCGATGCTGTGGATTGCATCTGGACCATCCGCGCCCCACCCCGGTCCAAGGTCAGCAGCTTTCTTTTTCCTCTTCATCTCTTTCCCCTCAATTCTTCCTCTCCTGTGGCTAAATGGGTCATCATGATGCCACTCACTGCAGAGGTACAGCCACGGAAGACAACACACACAAACGCAAGTATGAGTGCATGCACGCGCACACACACACACACACACTCAAACACACATACACACAGTGATTAGGCGACAAGACACCAGCACTGGGACACACTCTGTTCTCTGAACTCGTTCTCTCTGCTGAAACAGTGCAGCAGAGTATCTAGAATTAGCAGCAAGTCAAGCAGGGAGCAGCAGGTATTAGGCCAATGAAGCGGAAATCGCTGAAAAGCAGATTCAGCAGTACAAGGAGGAGGCTAAAAGCAGCCACTTAGCCAGTGCAGACTCAGGCCCTCACTTGTGCTAAATAGGCTGGATTTCTTGGAGATTAATTCACAAGGTTGGCAAGAGCAAGGCTGAGAAAAAGGAGCTGTTATTGACAGACTAGACGGAACAAGCAGAAATCAATTGAATAGTCTGGGATCATAACATCTCCAGGGTTTTCAGCTTTAGAATGTGCACACATCTGCTCCGAGGATATTTGACAACTGTTGCGTACCTTCTTTACAGCTTGAATATGACATACATCTCATCACAGTATCAGGTCAATAGATGGTATGGTTTGAAAATGCACCCCCCCCCCTCCAAGTTCATGGTTCTCTACACAGCTACCACCACTCCAGTCACACCAGATCAGTGATTATCATAACACTAGTAGGGAGAAGTGCAAGAATCGAATCATTCACATCAAATCATTTTTCTGCTTTCCATTCTCACCCGTGGATTTGTGTTCTGGGTCTATAGATCTATCTGCGCTTCATGGACTACCAGATGGAACACTCCAATGAGTGCAAGAAGAACTTTGTGGCGGTGTACGACGGGAGCAGCGCCATAGAGAACCTGAAGGCCAAGTTCTGCAGCACCATCGCCAACGACGTCATGCTCGACAACGGCGTGGGTGTGATCAGGATGTGGGCGGACGAGAAGAGTCGTCTCAGCCGCTTCCGGATGCTCTTCACCTCGTTTGTAGACCGTGAGTAGTTACTGGTAGCGCCATCATCCTAATAGAACCTTCACCAAGGGTTCGCCATCTGTCTTGCTGAAGTAAGCAGATAGTGTATAGTCATGTTAATCACATATTACCCCAGATCAATATTTTATACATTATATATAGTATATATAAAATATTAAGAATTTCTATGCAAAACTCCTATCCTTTTTACCATCTACAGTATACTCCTATTAGCACTCAATGTTGTCTGAGGTGCTAGTCATTGTAGTAACATTAATCACTGTCGGTCATATACTGTATTTCCCCGGAGTAATATGAACGCAAATAGGTATGAAATGCATTAATATAGGAAGAGACAGTGGATTAATCAAGGTACACTGGAAGTAGCTAAGTACCCCAAAAAATGATGGAGAATGGAAGTCCTCTCCTCTCATGGTTTAGTTCATTAAGCCCTCACTAATCTTCCAGGCACACACTATACATTTATGACAGGCAATGTTGAAGGTGCTATTGATGAATAGGCCAGATACTCTGCTATCAACAGGGCCTGAATGGCTAACTCACATTCAAGGCTTCATTCTTGTAAAAGTATACAATCTTGTGTTCAAAGCATTAATACTGGGAAGCCAAATGCTAGTCACCCACAGCTTTCACTGTGTGACTTATGGAAGATAACAGGTTCTTGGTATTCTAGTCACATTCTGACACAGTCACTGTAATTACAGGTCACTCAAATAGGAAAAGTGGAAATTCATCTCCTATTGATGAAGTGAAAAGCTTGAATTGGGTTTTCAAAGATATTTTTTTTTATTTGTAGCCAAGCACAAAGCTTTGCCATTTTGTGTGCCAGTTTTTGACGCATGCAGTTAAAGGTTGTATGTAAATTTAGAGAAAAGGCTAGAGAAGAAATCATTCTTTCAGCACTTTCATTAAATGCCTGAATATGTTAGTGGTTAATTGCTGCTTTCCTTTCTTGACTGTGATTGAATCCTAATGCAGTCATAGTCAGCCAACTCATCACTATTGCAGCCTCCTAATGGCTTTGTAAATTCAAAAGTGTAATTTATTTTCCTTCTTTTGGGAGGGCAGAACTGCTTTGCAAACAACTTTTGTGTCAGAATTCAGAATACACTGGGTATATTCCCTCTCTATCTGAGCCAAGCTTTGACTGATAAGCACAGACCCTAGTTTGGGATGAGAAGACACAAACAGATCCATTCGTCTTCATTAGTCAGTAAACAAGAGACCTCTAGGCCCATTTATCTACCATCTACCACCCCTGTTCTCATCAAACTGTATGATCTAAAAATAAAACCACTTGACACACGCTCACACATTCTTACACATTCTAACATGCATTCAGACTGGCCTGTTCCATCCTTCTGCTTACCTCTGCAACCTTGGGTGCTCTCAGGGGGGGAAAGGGAGCAAATGGGGTACGTGGAGCAGGTCTGACACCACTGTGAAGGGGCTGTTTGAAGGCGAGAGCCGCCTAATCGCTTTGGAAGTGAGCGCAGAGTGAGGAGAGTAGATCTGTGTAGTCGACGGGAGAAGAAGGGGTGGTACGATCCCCCTCGTCCCACTGTCAGGACCATTTATCCCTGCTGCACAAGATGGGAATGAGGGCTAACGTGTGTGTGTGTGTATGGTCCGCTGTACCAGAACCAGAAGTCTACAACCAGTCCCCTTTCTGTATCTCCTAGCCCTCCTGAACAAAGGCCTGACAGCCACGTTCAATTACCATGCCTCGCCAGCACATCACCACTCGAATCCTAACAGCCAGTTTAGTCTGGAGGCAAACACACACACACACACACAATATTCACCCAATACCAAGGGACACCTGTCACACAAACACACACACACAAACATGCATCGTAACAGGCGATTAAGTCCGGAGGCAAACACACATGCACACGATACGTCTGTATTGTCACACCCGTCACACACACACACACACACATGCATCCTAACAGCCAGTTTAGTCAGGAGTCTCATGGCGCCCAGCCATCTGTGCCTCGTGATGGCCGTCGGAATTGATTTACTGCCTTTCACCTCCTCCCCTCTCAATCCTCTCCTCCTCATGCCTCCACATACACACTGCTGCCACAGCCGTGAAGGTAGCAGTCATCTCCTCTTCTGATCCTGTGCCGTCGCTGCAGATGAGGATATATGGCTCTCCATGCCGTCTATTACCGAGCCTCCGTGTTAGCCGTGGTAAATGCTGTTATCGCTGATCGCCAGCAATCTGTAAAAGTAATCTGTAATATCTGCTTCGTCTCACTTCTCCAGCCCCCTGCTCCAGCAGCACGTTCTTCTGCCACAGCAACATGTGCATCAACAACTCGCTGGTGTGCAACGGGGTTCAGAATTGTGTCTACCCCTGGGATGAAAACCACTGTAAAGGTCAGTGGTCAGGTCTTCAATCATGAATGTGCTGTCGGGATTAGAGGTGGGGGACCGGCCTTTTACAAATAAACGGTTTCTATTTTCTCCTGTCCTTTCATCTCAACTTATCTTTTATCTTTTCTCCCGCCCTCTTCTCCTATCCTCTCCTCCTCCTCCTCTCCCGCTCTCTTTTCATATCCTCTCTTTCCTTTCCTCTCCCACTCTCCTACCCATAGAAAAAAGGTCTAAGGGTCTGTTCCACCAGATCACTAAGACCCATGGCACAGTGATTGGTGTGTCTTCTGGAGTGGTTTTAGTTCTGTTAATCATCTCCATCCTGGTCCAAATGAAACAGCCCAGGAAGAAGGTGAGCATATATATATTTGTTTGCTTTCTAAGTCTGCCCAGTCTGCTCTTTCTGAAACTCGGGTTTCTTTATTTCCTGATCCTGTCTGTATCAACAGGTGGTGGCCCGCCGGCCGGTCTTCAACAAGGCGGGCTTCCAGGAGGTGTTCGACCCTCCCCACTATGAGCTCTTCTCCCTGCGTGACAAGGAGATCTCCTCCGATCTGGCGGACCTATCGGAGGAGCTGGAGAGCTACCACAAGCTGCGGCGCTCGTCCACCATGTCGCGCTGTGTCCACGAGCACCACTGCGGCTCGCAGGCCTCCGTCGGAGGCAGCATCAAACACAGCCGCACCACCCTCAGCTCCATGGAGCTGTCCTACCACAACGACTTCTCCAAGCCCCCGCCCATGAAAACCTTCAACAGCACCAGCAGCTACAAGAAGGGCTGCTACGGCTACAAACAGACTCTCGACTGTGCCGAGCAGGTGATCGAGGACCGCGTCATGGAGGAGATCCCCTGCGAGATCTACGTCCGCGGCGGAGCCGGGGGAGGAGTCGGGAGCGGAGTGGGAGGGGCGAGCGGCATTGCCGGGGGACACTGCGGGACCCTCAGCGTCCGCGGCAACGGTGCCCGTAACAACACCAGCGTGGTCGACCCCCAGCAGCGTTCCATGTCAATGGACTTCTAGTGGAGATAAGAAGATTGGAGGAGAGACAACCTCCCACCTTGCCTCACACTCATTCAGTATGTCCTCCAATCAGATAGGAAGGACTCTCGCATGCAGGTGTCTCTGATTTGCTCTGAAGAACAGGACACTACCACTCAGAGGAGGGCCAACACAATAGACATTCTTATCTAGAGTTTTTACATCCATTTACACGTAATGCACAGATATAATAATGCTTCTACTTATAATAACTTATTTGAATCTTAATTTCTGTCTCTTGTACTGTGTATTAAAAAATGGACAATTTCCATGCTGTTGCTTGGCTTTTAACTCCTTCATTTTGCATAGTTTGATTTTAGTAAAGAAGAAGCCTAGATGATGATGATGATGTGATGCTGATGATGAGGAAAAGCAGGCTTAGTAGGGAAAGCTCCACAAAACTGTTTGTCTGGAGGAGGAAACACTGGGAAAAAGAGAGATTGATTTGCTGTATGCAATTTGATGTCCATTTAGATCATTTTTAAACTATAACTAAATGATATGGACTCAACAGGAACTGTCAAGAGGAAAATCAAGGATAACACAAAACCTCTCATGTCAAATACTTAAATAACAATATTTAACTAATGGGAAAAGTAAACTGCTATATAACCAATAGGTTGAATAATACCTTAAAGTTGTATGAATAAGCTTATGCTTGAATCCAAAATAAATGAGCCCAATGCCAAGCATTTCTGATATCCATATCCTATTAAATATCTGACCAGTCGGTTTTATGAATGAAAGATCTTCGTAAAAAGACAGTTGGCAAGTTGCAATAGTTTGCTGAGACTGTTCACCAGTTGGATAAAATGAATTATGTGTTTCATGTGAAATCCAGTGTATAAACAAGCACAACCTGTTTCTTGAGAGACAGAGACAGACAACGCCATACTTCTATTATTTTACTGCTGGTTGTACAGTTTTATTCTGTTGGATTAAAATAGAATTTACTCATCGACCTTTGTCTGACTCTCAATTCAGTTTTAAAGACAGTACTGACGTGGAAGGTAGATAAGAAATTTTCTCAGTTCCCTTCCACCACCCAAATTGCTGTCATGTTGAATAAGACATCTGAAAGAGCTGAGCAACTGACTAAAACGAATTAATTAATTAAATGAATCATTCATTAGGCACAGTTGTGACACATTTTAATATAATTAGTTGAGAATGTCAGTAGGGAAGTTAATTTTTTAAACACAAATACATATGAGTTTATTTAATTTTCGTTACGGAGCCTACCTTTAATGACGTTCCAGACAAGAGAACTCCAACCGATGAGCGGCAGCATTACCAACATAGCTCACACTGCCGGAAATCTTCAAAGAACTGGAAGAAGACGATATCTACCGGCTTCTCTTTCTCTTCTCTGCCTCTCGTGTTGAAGGACCTTCCCGAGCTACTGTATATAATGGCTAACGTTGTTGATACTAAATTATACGACATTCTTGGAGTTTCCCCAACTGCCACCGAGAATGAGCTGAAAAAGGTAGATCTTTTCGAAATACGTTTTTATTTGATTTTAAAATTGAATTATGTACATTGAGATTCTAACTCCTCCTAGTTTCAGGAAATTGCCTTAGCTTGTTAGCAATGCATAAACCATAATCGAGCGAGCTAGCAGCTAGTCTAGCGCTAGCTAGCTCCAACTAGCGAGCTATTC
Organism: Osmerus eperlanus; assembly: GCF_963692335.1. Lineage (NCBI taxonomy): Eukaryota > Metazoa > Chordata > Actinopteri > Osmeriformes > Osmeridae > Osmerus > Osmerus eperlanus. Next base: position 13,304,041 of record NC_085027.1, on the reverse strand, counting down.
AAATTGGAATAGGTGTATTTGCTGGAAGTACTGTACTACTATCTTAGTATGTCCGTAAATGTGTCCACTGCCATGGAAGGGTTAACTAGCTGTTATGTAACTTGAAGCGTTTGAGTTTTAGATGGTTAGCATTGTTCGTGTGTTAGCTGTTTTTTTACATGTTTACTTTTTTGTTCGGGCTGTAACACCAATTTAAAGCTGGCAACACTCTATCTAGGCTAATGCAAGCTAGCAATACTCTAGCTAGGCTAATGCAAACTAGCGTTTTAGCCACCGTAAGCTACCCGTACGTCGTTGCTGGGTAACTAGACTAGCCCAACATGTTAATAGCACCTGTAGCAGGGGCGTTAATTAAAGGGCGTTAAGTGTTTCGCCGTGTAGCGCCAACAGTAACAATTCAAGTATCTGCGACATACGTTGTAGTTAGGAACGGCTATTTAGGTTGTCACAAAAACAAACGCTAGACTGGCCATGGAACGTTAATTCCAGGAAATAGTCGAGGCATGTAACAAGCCGACATGCGTAGCTACTCAAGTTTTAGCGCTGGTGTAGCTCGCTAGCCAGCCAACATTGGTTACTTCTTAGTTTATTTCAGCCAGAAACGCTTCCACAAAATTCACTGCAACATGGTGCTAGGGAGAGATGAGCTAATGACCTATTTTAAATGGTAAAACTGAAATGTTGACACCAACTCCGTGTTTCCCCAACTTGACTTATAGCGTTGAAAATATTCTAGCGCTTTCTAGGGCGCTAACGCGTAAGTAGCTAGTAAATCAACTCACGTGCTTGGAGCTGGTTAGCTCACAAGCCAGTTTCATGTAAATTTGCATTGTTTCGTCCACCGTCATTAGGCGAATTTAAGGATAATGTACTGATTTGATTTAGTAGTTTAATGTAGATATACTTGAGCTGTCAAATACGGTCAGTTTACTAGCTAGGTTTTTATACGGGCCGTAAGGCTAACTTAACTAAGGCTACTGCTCAGGCCCATGTTACTGCGCACAGCCGTCTGCTGTAGGTAGATGGGGTTAACCCCGGTAAACAACTCACATTTGGTAATTGTTCTTTTATTTCATGGGTATATGGTATTAATGTACTTGTATTCTCCAATCTGTTGGATGAAATTTGCTTGTGATTTATTGTAGGCATACAGGAAACTGGCAAAAGAATACCACCCTGACAAAAACCCAAATGCAGGAGACAAGGTAAGAATAAAGTGCTTTACTCTTCCAGACCTGACTTAAGTCTAAGAACACACAATTAAATTCAGACCCAGCTACAAAAGGGAAAGGGGATGGTTGTCGCTGGTGATGGTACATGGGAGCTCATGAAGATATACAATTTAAACAAATCATATTTTTTGTCTAGTTCAAGGAGATCAGCTTTGCCTATGAGGTCCTGACCAACCCAGAGAAGAAGGAACTGTATGACCGGTATGGGGAGCAGGGCTTGCGGGAAGGAGGTGGTGGAGGTGGGGGGATGGACGACATCTTCTCCCACATCTTTGGAGGAGGTCTGTTTGGCTTCATGGGCGGACAGGGACGCAGCCGGAATGGAGGAAGACGGCGAGGAGAAGACATGGTTCACCCACTAAAGTTAGTAGGCCTTCCAACCCCACCCAGTAACCATGACAACCCCTAATTTCCCAGTCAGTCAATGACACTTGTCTGTCAGCTTTAGGGTAAAGACATCTTTACTAGTATGTTTAGTCAGTAGAGGAATGTAGGTTTAGTCATGTTTGTGACTGATGCAGGGGCTAGATTTTATCACTGGACATGTATTCATGGTTTTTGATTGATGCCATGTGCTGCAGGAGCTGCATGGAGTCTTGTGATTCAGGAAATCAAGGCCAGGAGACTGTGCCCATCTCTTTTATAATAGCCTGAAATCACCAGAGAACCCTAGTCCCTTGTAGAGGCACCTTCAGTACTAATAATAGCTGATTATGAGTGTGTTTTTCTGATCAAGCACAAGTCTCCTTGACTTTAGTCCCTGTTGTTACACAACAATACTGTTTCGATTATCTTTACAGCCTGACTAGCATAATAACATGTTTGCATGCCCTTTGTTTTGACAGGGTGACACTGGAAGACCTGTACAATGGTAAAACCACCAAACTACAGCTTAGCAAGAATGTCCTGTGTAGCACTTGTAATGGGTAAGTGTTTCTGTTCACTGTGCATTCATTTTTCTCTTCTTACCTAAATCTAGGCTTAACAGTTTACAGTCTTGTTTTCTCTTTCTGATCACATTGTGAATATACAGTATGCACTCAGCTAGTGTCCATGGTGCTTGTAGCCACTGTTACTGTCTGGAGAGGCTGGTGTTTTGGTCTCTGACCAAATCATAGGCCAGATTGTAGGACAGTCCCTCTTAATAACTGTATGGCTTGAGTTAGTAATTCATTTATAAATTACTAAACGGATGGGCTAGATCCAAGCCACACTGTGATTGGTCCACATACTCTGACCTAGCATTCCCACTATTTTCCGTCTTCCTGTCCAGTCAGATTTCCTCTGGAGTAGTCACATGCAGTGTGTTGGTGGTTTAAGTGGGGGTTGTGCTCAGTGATTGATTGCTCTTGTCTGTGCCTATCCCCAGCCAGGGGGGGAAGACAGGAGCTGTACAGAAGTGTGTGGCGTGCAGGGGGCGTGGCATGCGCATCATGATCAGACAGCTGGCACCTGGGATGGTCCAGCAGATGCAGTCTGTCTGTACCGACTGCAACGGAGAAGGTGAGGGGCTCGCCTGCTGCAAGAACAGCCTGGTCTGGGTCTGTCTCCCTGGGATGTCCTCTCCACCGCCTCCACTAAGCACGTGGAAGGAGATGGTGGAAGGAGATGGTGGGAGTGGAGTGGAGTTTTATGATAGATTCTGCCCACGGTGTATTAGTGGTGCCGTCAGTGTTATACTGACATACCCCCATCTGCCCCCTGTACCAGCCCCCTCCAGCCCTGCCTCACCAGGCAGGAGGTAATCCTGTCTCTTTCTTCTTCCAGGTGAGGTGATCAGTGAGAAGGATCGCTGTAAAAAGTGTGAGGGGAAGAAGGTGGTGAAGGAGGTGAAGATCCTGGAGGTCCACGTTGACAAGGGCATGAAGCACGGCCAGAAGATCACCTTTGGGGGAGAGGCGGACCAGGCGCCGGGGGTAGAGCCTGGAGACATAGTCCTGGTCCTGCAGGAGAAAGAACACGAGGTACACAACCACCACTGACATACCAGTACTGTCTACCTTCTGTCTCAGAATAGAGCACAAGATACTGATAGCACTACTGCTGTCATCAGCAGCTTTCGGTATCAGAACAATACCATGATGTACAGGACAACCTGTCAAAACAGTGTATCACTTCCTGTCCTGGAGAGGACAGGAGAGGTTAGATGAAACTCCTCGTTGGATCAGAATGTGTTGGTCCTTGACAGTAAGGGTGGTGTGCGTGCATGTGTGCACGTACAGCACTGTGTGTGTGGTCTGAGGCAAGTGGTGACTGTTGAGTGGAGGTTGATTGGTGGAACAAAAGGCACCAGCTGTCTGGGGGGGAGGTCCTCCACACTGTCAGGATGTAGCAGGTTTCTTTGTCAGCACCTATAGACTGTAGTACACAAAACTGGCTTAGTGTCTGGCTTGTTGTATTGATATCACATGCATGGGCTGCTTGAACAATGCTTTAGATGTTTTGACTTGGTAGTCTGTAGAGAGAAAGATCATTGAAGAGCCATAATCTAATCCACTGGAGTGTGTAAATATGGACGGATGAAATACTCCCGACATGGTAACAAGGTGGTCATGACCTACCTTGATCTGTAGCACAATTGGGATGCTGTTCTGTGTGTCCAAACACTTGGTAATCCAGTTTCCATTCCCATCCTGCCCACCCCCTGAGCCCTGTGGCATGTGTATCATAACTCTGGACTAATACTAGTCACGAGTGGAAAGGCTGGCCCTGTGGTGTTTAATCCTGTAGCCAGCCGTGGATAGCCTGCTCTGGTGCTGGGCTGGTCCCCTCAGCCCTTGGTGTCACCTCCAGACTCCTTAGCCCTCCCGTGAAGCAGGGGGATGAATGGCAGGTGTGGGGTGCTGCTGGCACCTGGCTCTGCTGGAGAGAAGGGCCCCTACAGCACGCTGGCTGGGAGGGAGGGGCTGCTGGTAACCCACTTTCTCCTGGGAATACAGACAGGGTGGGCCCACCAGAACTCTCACTGCATCCTGGAATTGACCTGTTCCATTTTCTACTTAACAATATTTAATTCTCTCATTCAGTTAGATACGAATGGTCAAACATTTCTTGGAATAGAACATGGATGATGGTAAAATGTGAAATCAACGTGTGTGTGTGTAATAGTTTTGGGCTGTTCTATGCCATCTGACAGTGTAACCCTGTTCACCTCAGACTTACAGACGAGACGCCCACGACCTCCACATGACCCACAAGATCGGACTGGTGGAAGCGCTCTGTGGGTTCCAGTTCACACTGAAACACTTAGACGCCAGACAGATCGTAGTCAAATATCCCGCTGGCAAAGTCATCGAGCCAGGTACGTGTGTGTGTGTGCTGAGGGGGACTAGAGAACTACTGGAGATCTTGGCCAGAGGTTATTCAGATCAGGGTCTGCAGATCAATCAATGAGCAGGGCAGGTTGAACATGTATAAATCGTGTGTAGTAGTAGTAGTAGTAATAATGCTGGTTGTTTGGTGTCCCAGGCTCCATCAGGGTGGTGAGAGGCGAGGGCATGCCCCAGTACCGTAACCCCTTTGAGAAAGGAGACCTCTACATCAAGTTTGATGTCCAGTTCCCAGACAACAACTGGATCAGCTCAGAGAAGCTCACAGTAAGGCCTCGTGGCTGGGAGGGTCCTGCAATCAACCTGCTGTTGTATTTATCTAGGAGGGTCTTGGTTGTCTGTGATTACTGGTATGGGCTGTAGCGTCCAGGATGTAGGGGGGTTATTAACACCACTAATGCTAGTCCTTGTGTGAATCAAGAGGCTCTATGCACTAGGTCTTATTTAGGTGTGACTCTCAGTCTTTGTATGATAATCCCTGATTCTGAGATTAGATGCATGTGTGGCCGTGGGTATAACTTAAGCACTGAGGGATGGTGGAACAAAGGAACCTGGCCCTGACCTGGCCCCTGCTCCAGTACCCATGCTGCTGTGCTCTGTGTAACCCTTCCCCAGGAGCTGGAGGACCTGCTGCCCACACGCTCTGAAGCTCCCATCATGTCTGGGGACGCCGAGGAGGTGGACCTGCAGGACTACGACAACAGCCAGGGCACGTCCGGAGGCGGCCGGCGCGAGGCCTACAACGACAGCTCGGACGAGGAGGGTGGCCACCACGGCCCGGGGGTCCAGTGTGCGCACCAGTAACAGCTCTTCTCCCCCCCCCACACACACACACAGGGGAGTATGTATGAGTTGCACAGGAGATAACACGGATGTGGTTCAGGCTTTATCTGGTTTGCCTTTTATGATAAAAGAAACATGCCCAGCCTCCCATCACCAACCCCTCCCTCCTCCCCTTCCACTCATTCCCTTGTAATAAATGCACATCCTCCCCTCCCTCCTCCCCTCGTCTCCTGCTTTCTGTGGTGACACCAGATTAGATGGGAAGAGGTTGGTTCTTTGCTCGTTGTGTAACTTGCATTTTTGTTCTCATAGTACTTTTACGTTAATTTAAACTAACCACACATCCGTTTGTATAAATGCAGTTTTGGATACAGCCTCAGAACTCAAAGTTGTGGAGCTGGAAAGTGCAGGACTGACTGAGCCCAGCTTACAAAACTCACATTTACCCACACTTTTAGGGTTTGTATGTATCTGTGCTTGATTTTTACTGCTTTACGTTTAGTAGGTTTTTACTTTTTTGGTTTCCATTTTTAATTGGAACAAGACAATATTGTGTTTAAGAAATGATTGTCAGTCAGCTTTATATCAGCTGCTGTGCTACAAAGTGGTGTGTCAAAACAAGATTGACGATAATAAATGATTTCATTAGTAAAAGGCCTGTATCTGTGCATAGCCCAGGTGCATGTAGAAGCCCACTTTAGCTCCTGCACTGACTAAACATCCAATCAAATGAGTGAATAAAAAGCGTCATACTTATGTGAAAAGGTCATGAAGTTGTTGAATAAAAATGTTCTTTAAAATCTGCAACCATTGCTCTGAGTGTTCGGAAGTACCAAAATTGTCTTGCAAGAATTAAGTGGTTATTCAGTATTGCATTGACAGGTTAGTATACAAACAAGGTGAACAACTGCAACCTTATATACTGTCATGTTGCAGCAGTGTCGAGAGAACACTAGACCAGGGGTGGGCCACCCTCAGGTGCCACTGTCCTGCATGTTTTAGATGTTTCCCTGCTCCTAATGAGGTAGTTATCAGGCTTCTGCTGAGCTTCCTAACGACCCAGTCATTAGAATCAGGTGTGTTGGAGCAGAGAAACATCTAAAACATGCAGGACAGTGGACCCCGAGGACCAGGATTGAACACCCATGGAGGCTTTTTTTTTGGCCATGCAATGCCTTTGCATCTGGAAAACTGCCATCATCAATTAGCCCAAAATAACTCATTCTTGGTCTCTTCAGAAAGACTAACTATCTGGGAAGAATTTTTTGTAATTCTTCTAAATGACTGGTTAGGCTGGCATCAATGAAGGGTGGTGACTCAAGTTACCTCCCCAAGCGAAGCAGATATTGGACCATGTGAAGCGGAACCGTCTGAATGATTAAATGCTCACCACCCTGCCAGACAAAATAAAACACATTTTATGTGTTCCTAATTAGTTAACCATCAGAACGTCAACTAACCTTTAATGACTTGACTTACCTGAATGGCAGCCCTGGACTGATTCAAGACCACCAGGGTCGGCAACCATAAACAGTCTTTAAATGTTTGGAAAAGAGCAACTTGGAGTTCGGTGCTTTTACTGATCATACATCATACGACCTTGCTTTGTTGGTAGCCTTCTGAAACGAGAACAAATAGACCATAGTTTACATTACTGAAATCAGTGCTCTACCACAAAATTACGATTTCGGAATGCCAATGATGCTGGTTAAAACCATAACCGGTTCTGCCGCTGGATGCGGTCTGGATGGATAGTCACTGATTTCAACTGCAGATTAACAGTTGGACATTTGCAATGAAATTGACTATGGTTTCAAAATTTACATTCAAGCGTTTAGGGGCACGCATGTTTGTGTGCACTTAGTGATAACATGAGTTATAATACGATACAGATTTGTTAAAAGAGAACGTTTACCTCCTTTCCCACTGGGCGTCTTGGAGAGTAGCTGACATTTCAGGAGACATTGTTACATTACATGGCAGGATGTTGAGCGAGGTGACGTTAGTTTCATATTCGGCATTCAACATTCGTTTCACATTCGATAAACGCTAGTTTGCAGCGTCGCGTTAGGGACCGTGTTTAAACTACCCATACAATTTGGAAAATAATTTATGAATATAAAACCTCAAACGGACACCAGAGTATTCTAACCATGTCTGGTATACTTCCACAGCCTTTACTTTTTCAATTACGTTTTAAACAAAATGATAGAACATCGTTAATCTATTAAAATTGTTTAAACTTCTGTCAAAAAATCTCAAAGATACACCAGATTATTCTAATAAAGTCTGGCCTAATTCCACAACCTTAACATTTTCAAGTAAGTTACAAACAAAATTCAAATAAATCGCTAATCTCTGAAAATAGCATGAAATCCTCGCTAACCATAACCTTTTCAAAATTGTGTGTATATCTGAGATTTTTCAGCACAATTTTGAAAAGGTTTTTAAGATAAGCGAGGATTTCAAGGTATTTTCAGAGATGGCAATTTTTTATCATTTTGTTTGAAACTTAATTGAAAATGTAAAGGGTGTGGAAGTAGGCCAGACTTTATTAGAATAATCAGGTGTAAAGTTGAGATTTGACACCATTTTGAAAAAGTTAAGAATATTGAGGATTTCATGCTATTTTCAGAGATTAGAGAGATCTGATTAGATTTCAGAAAAGGCTGTGGAAGTATACCAGACATTGTTAGAATACTCGTCAATTTGAGGTTTTATATTCATAAAATCATTGTAAGACTCATCATTTTTCAAAATTGTATGGGTAGTTTTCACCCGGTCCCTACGCGACGCTGCAAAGTAGCGTCTTCCGAATGTGAGACGAATGTCGAATATGAAACTAACTACACCTCGGTAGGATGTTGATGTTACTGTGCATGTCCACTAAATGGCACTGTTTCACCATTAATAATATTCCTAAGACATTGTTTACAGTAATGGCGATTGTTACTTTTCCAGCCGACCTTTCATCCAAATAAAAAATCGTCTATAAACCAACATTTAAAGATGTAGAAATTAGCCTACATCTTGAATTACATTGATTAGGAGTACATTTAATAATGTAATAATAGTAGTAATGCATTCCATCAGTTCCCCTGTCTAACGTGGCAAGCGTTTGTTGACACGACCATCTGCGGCCTTGTGCTGTGGGATAATAAGGTGACTGTTCAGTAAATTTCACGCAACTTGCTTGATTAAAGCCCAATTTGCCGTCAATGTGTGCAATTGTGCCATATTTCTTACTGTTCAGTTCACTGCTCATTTCCTCCATGCCATGGAATGCCCCTCCGCCCTCACTTTCCGCGCTCTTCTCGGTTCAATTGCTTCTCCAAGTTCCAGAATACTTACAGAAGAATTTCACCAGAAATGTATTTAACTTAAATCGCGATCAGGCATTTTGCTGCACATTGATTGGAATAATTGATTGCACCGTGTGTGTCCTGGAGGAAGGGCTAATTAAGCCTTTCACCGCCCCTTGGACGCTACTGAGACACTGGTTATGGATTCGATGGTCTATATATATATATATATATATATATATATATATATATATATATATATATCGAGTTTAATGTGGGTTTCCAAAAAACCCTGAAAGTTTGGTCATTACTTATACAGAATTAGGAATGGACCGCAAACTTGTTTTTATTTATAGAAAAAAAACTAATAAAAGTTACATCAACAAAATGTTCAAATGTTAATTGTATCTAAGACTACATATTAAAAAGTTATAGTCAAAGTCTAGAGAAAGTTGTAGTCAGTAGCTCGGTTTAAAAAGGCTAATTAACTCATATTCATCACCAACACAAACCCCCACTTGTCAGTGTCTTTCCTCAGTTCATAACAGATACATATGATATAGTAGAAACCAGGCATACAAAATCAAAACATACATATTCAATACAAAGAGATACTGCAAGCAATACATATGTACAACACATTCAAGTATTTCTCCAAAGTAAAGAGATAGATTGATGCCAATAAAGGCAACTTGTCTTTGTTGAATGGTCAAAAACTATATTTTCTTAAATTAGAATTGATTAATGCTCTAAAAATGCCAATGTATACATAACTCTGCACCCTCTTCAGTGTCAGTATGATGAACTGCATACAAAAATAGATACAATATGAATGCGTATGATTTTACACAAAATAAAGCACCTCTATTCAATTGTATTGGAGAATATGCAAGACTGATTTTTCTACATTAATGTGTGGCATTAGCATGTACCATCGCAAATACTGTATTAGTAGTATACATTCCTGTACTACAAGAGAAGAACTTAAAAAACGTATGTGTGCGTCAAGAGTCAAAAGATTTGATTGCACCAAGAAAGCAGAATCAGGTTAAGCTTAGGTTTGTGGATCAGATGAAAATTCGACTTCAATATTCAACAAACATTTGTTAAAGGCTTATGCTGCAGGACCACAGGCCGCTAAATGAATGAATAAGGAAACCATTTCACCACTGCCTTTAAAGTGAGGGATATCAGCCAGGACATTGTCTTGCAGCTAGGCTACCTGCTAGACGGGTCTTCCCTTTCTCAAGTGCACATAATCACAAAGAAGATGGCCAGTTCAAATCACCATTAGTTTGGAGTGTAAACAAACTTCAGGAACAATATGCACATTATGACGTAATACTGTAGGTCTAGAAACCCAGAGAATCTTAAAGAACCCCACCTTGCGTGTTCTAGAACCTCATCTTGAGTATTCTAGAACCTTCTTGTGTCTTATAGAACTGTAAACTACCAGGGGTGAATCCTGGGGATCCAGTCATGTAAATAATGAACAGATGCCAGCGAGACACAGTTAAAAGTAACACCAGTTCATATCAAGTTTAGACTCGTTCCACCCGCAGATTTGAAATCACAGGACTCACAGAGACATTGAGTTGTGGTCCCTGCATCGGGTAGCCCACAGACCTGGTGTTGTGGACACTATACCAGACCACATACCACCCAGACCTTCTAAGGCCCGACAGAGAGATGCTGTTCTGAGACTGGAAAGAACATTATGTTCCAAGTGGTTATTATTTTGGCCCTGAGCAAGGTCAGGGGTCTCAGAGGGTCGTCCCTGGCCTTCTGCATAAACCATCTCTTGTTTCCCACTTCTGTTTGACAAAGGGAGTGGGAGGGGTCAGCAGTTGGCCGGATCTTGGGTCATATTTGTACTCACTGTGGCTGTGTTGTTACTTTTCCAACATGACACTCTGATTAGCGGGAGATGAGACAAGCCTTGAGGTTGACAGATATGTAATTGTAAAAATATCCAAGTAATATAATGGTAATAATAATACTAACAATAATTTGGGTTAGTCCTCGTTTAGGAAAGCAGCTTTTAGTGAACAACAACATTGTGTTGTCTTGTCGTTGACATCTCAAGACAGTAGTTTGTCCTTAATGTTTGACCACAAATCAGACATAAAAGGCACAGCATCTGTAACATAAGGTCCTCCAAACAGATTAATCTTCAAGCAAACAGATTCAGAATAGGAAATAAACGGTTGTAATCGTTTTCACTCCACACAACTAATTATGTCAAGCTGACTTGGTGTTAGTGCTGAGCATTGGCAAGTTAGGGTTCTACTCGAGGGTTCTAGCAGGTTCCGCTGTGGTTCTCCTCAGCGCATTTATCTCTGAGGGTCATCCTGTGATGTTGAGTACTCCTTGAGGAACTTGATATGGAACTCTCGTACCTTCTCCAGGAGAATCTTGAGCTTCTCAGTGCTGGGCAGGATGGTCATCCTTGAGAAAGACAAATGCACAAATCTTTATAATTTTCTACTGGGCATGTGTGCGTCATCACCCAAGTCATTCTACCTCAACTATAACATGTAACATGCAACTGGATATGGCAAAATAGCTCAGCTGTTGTGGTAATGCACCAGTTACACAGAAAGAACAACAACTTCTGAATCACTTGGACTTTTTGAGTGTGTACGGGGTGAGGCAAGTTAGAAGTGGGTTGTGAGGAGGGTGAAGGGGAGGATTATGAGTCAAGATGGATACCTGAAGTGATAGGTCCCTTCTCTCTGTCCGAAACCACTTCCTGGTACGACACAGATGCCTGTCGTCTCTAGCAGTCTCAGACAGTACAGCATGTCAGCTGGCATCCCCCGATTCTGATGGACCAACACACACACACACACACACACACACACGGCCATTGTAATACACAGTGATATCAACACTAAAAGGCTCCAGGGGGCTAACACTTGATATGGCATGATGCGGTGACATCTTCAGAATAAGACAGAGACTGTGTCACTGGGGGTTATGGGCTGAGGCTGAGCTCTCCAAACCTTGGCCTCGTCCACGGCACGCGGGGGGATGAAGATCTGAGGGAAGGCGTACATGGCTCCCTGGACCGGATTACACTGGATCCCCGGGACCGAGTTCAGGATCTGCTCCGTCATCTTGGCCTTCTCAGCCAGGACCCCCAGCACTGCACTCTTCTCCTGGAACACACACGGCATATTTTTTAGTATTGATCCAAAATTGCATTTTAGGCCTGGAATGATCTCATAAGTTAATCCTACACACACCTTGAGGAAGCGGAGGTAGGAGGGTTCTTCTGGGCGTGGGGGGTTGACGATGACGTCCATGGCTGCCTGTCCAGAGACTGGAGGACACAGACGCACAGACAGCAGCTTCACCAGTTGGGCCCTGACCTCCGGATCCAGATTCATCACCTCCATATAACCCCCTCGGAAACCACACCTGGATACGTGAGTGAATGAACGAGACACGAAGGACAGCAGATGTTTGGGTCAGCACCGAGGACAGACACACGCCAGGCCTCTCAACAGAACCCAGAGGTTAAAAACACTGAGTGGAAGATATGTCCTCTCTCTTCCTTACATGTCCTGTCACTCTAAAGACCAAACTGTCTCTATCCCAATGAAGCAGAAATGCCCTGAATATATATTTCAATAAAAGGACAGGGAGAGTGTGTGGTGCTGGAGGTCCAGGCCCTGCCTACTCACTCCCCAGTGTAGCCCTTGGAGGTGGAGTGGAAGGAGGCCAGTTCCACACTGTTGTAGTACTCTGGGCCCATCTCATATAGCACCTTCTTAAAGGAGTGGAACTGATGGTCTGGAGAGTACACGTTGTCCTGATACACCTGCAAATAGAAGAAGAAGAAGGACACCGGGTTAGGGACCTAATACCCTTCTCACAGAACCAGGTTGCATGTGTGTGTGTCAACATGTTTCAGTGTCAGTTACCTCATCAGACATGACAAACAGATTCTCCTCGTAGGCAAAGTGCAGGACCTCCTCTATGCACTTCTTACTCTGGACCTGGCCTTGAGGTAGAGAGATAGAGAGAGAATGAGAGAGAGGGGAGAGAGGAGAGGAAGAGTGTTGTTAGACGTTTTTCCTGTGGTTAAGCTTTGGACAGGGAATGGAGGGTAAAGTTCACGTTGGAGAGACACAAACATGAATAGTGAAACCTGAGAAGAGTAAATCACGACTAGTCAGAATGTGTAACTAAGGACACCTTTGCCCTCCTCTGTGACACTCTACCCTGGCCAGCTCCACTTACTGTCTGACCTTGCCATACCTATAAGATTCCTCTTGCCCAATGACAGCAGACCAGGCCGGATCCACATGTTCTGCCACAGGCTGTAAGACCTCTGACCCACTAAAAGCTCATGTACCCTTACTCATTGGTGGCACATGCCACTGACGTGCAAGTCATGTGCTCCATGTTCTAGTCCTACAGTACATAATAACATCATCTATCGACATCCTTTCCCCTGCATATTGTATATTCAATTAAACAAAGACAGAAATTAATTGATATCCTAGCCAGGTTAAATAATTCATTCTAATTGAGGACCTACCTGTGGTTGCCAGGTTGACCATAGTACAGACTGTTTTTTGATGGTTCTTGACAAATTCCCACCAATGGGGTTGTCGGGTTTGGCTATAATAGAATGTCACCCAGCAGTGGGGCTGACATGTTTGAGTATATAGTCTAGATCAGGGGTCCCCAAACTACGGCCCGCCCACGCATTTGGACCGGCCCTCTGAACAATGCCAGACATTTTTACATGCATAAGTAAGTAAATGTTTTGATTTCAATAGCAATGAATATGAAAAAAGTTCATTACGATAGTAATAATGCTCTTTTAATAGGCTGTAATGTATCCCTTGATATGTACGGATGTATGGTGCATGACAAAATAATAAACTAATCTAGCATACCAAATACATTTTAAATCATAATAAAATCTCCACAATAGTACTGGTAGTCACTCTGGCCCAGTGTTGGGGGAAGTTACTCAAAAAAGCAATATATTAGTTATTACTTATTATTGTCAGTCAGAGTAGTGTGATTAAGTTACATTTTTAGTTTCTGTAATAATAAGTAATATTATTACTTATTATCTTACTTTTATTATTACTTTTAGTAGCGAGTTGTGGAAACGGGTCGCCTCTCTTATGGTTTAAAGTGGATTTTTTGCTAGCTTCCAGCTTCGTTTCTCTGTGGACACTTTCGAGAAGATGAAGTGCTGTTTTTGGCAGTAGATAGTATTTTGTTAGGGCCCAATTTGCATTTCACTTTCATGTTTTTTCGTATCTCTTCAATGAAAGCTAAATAGTGTGAATATTTCCAACCCTGAAAACATTACACGTTCTGCTGCTAACTGAATCTGCTGTTGTGTTTTGTCTGCAGCGTGAATTAAACACTTCGCCCAGGAAGTGTTCTTTAGGCAACAATCTGTATTTATAAGGCTATTTTAGTCCTTTGTTGAATTCATGCAGTAACTTGGACAAGTAACGCAAGTTAATTAAATAAGTAACTGTAATAATATGACTCCATGTCAAAAAGTAACGCGTTATATTACTTTGTCACTCACTTAAGTAATAATATTACGTGTAATATATATTATATATATTAGTAATAATATACCCCATACACTGCTCCGGCCCATGTAATTTTCTGTTACAGACCGACCCGGACCCACATTAAAGAAAGGAAAAATTATCTGGACCTCGCAGAAAAAGGTTTGGGGACCCCTGTCTACATAGTAACAAATTAGTGGGGTTGTCAGATTTGAATGTAGCACAGATTGTTACCCACCGGTGGGGTTGCCGGGATTGATGATACAGATGACCCTGGGCTGGCAGTGCTTCTTGGCAGCCTTGTAGGCCCTGTGCAGCTCGTTGATGTCCAGAGCCCAGCAGTTGGCCTCGTCGAGGTAGTAGTTCACCTGGACGGCCTCCATCTCTGTAAGGGCTGCAGAGTACAGGGGGTACTGGGGGATGGGGATCATCACACCAGTACGGGACCGGCCCTGGCCAGACACCAGCATCTTCAGGATGCTCTGCAGAAGGGGGGGGGGGGAGAGACACGTGGCATTCAGGAAGCACGTTCCACTAGTCAGAGAGCGGGATACAGAACCGCAGAGCTGTCTGAGACACCAGTCTCTACTCCTCTTCCTCCTGAACACAACCATGCCTTGGTGTTTTGACAGCTGACTCCTTGGTTTGTATTCTCAAAATACATTAAAAAAAATACAACATCAACAATAACTACATAGATAGAAATATTAGAACAAATGCACTGCGAGGATCCACAATCTCATCAAGTGTTCCTCCTGCTGCTCACCACAATGCCGTCACTGGCCCCCGTGGTGAGGTAGATGTTCTCCCAGTTGGCCGGGACCCCCTGGTCCCTCTGCTCGATGTAGGCAGCAATGTCCTGGCGGATGCAGTCCACCCCCTGGCTGGCTGTGTAGGACCCTGGAGTACAGAAACCCTCACATGAACCCTGGGTGCCAGGGCGCACGACAGCCAACACACACAAGCACAGCTAGGTTTGGTTCTCTTCGAAAAGCCTGTATCTTCTCCAACTCAACTCTTATAGTTTTTTTAACTATATAGTTATAGTTCTTGTTATCGTCCTGTGGGCCAGCCACACGCATTGCGTACGTGACTATTTTGTCATAATTCATTTGTTTGCGGGACTGTAAAAGTGGGTCTTTGGAGAGCTGTGTCTGACGCACTGCTGACTCAGCATGTCTTAACACCCAGAATATCACTAAGGCTGAGCCCCAACATCCTGTTCTTTGTCAAAGGAACCGGGCTGAGCACAACAAACCAGAACGCTAGGTCACAGATCCTACAGGCTCAGCATTCTGGGCACAGGCTACAGCTGTGGGGCTCGATAATATGAACACCAGAATGGGAATGCAAGCAATTTGCAAGCCCACACACACATACCAGAACAACTTGTTCAAGTGCATGCAAATAGACTCGACACTTTGTTGACCTAGATGGACGCACAAAATCCACATGTTGGGGTCCATGACCACATGTACACTTACACACACAGTCGCACACAGTCGCACACAGTCGCACACAGTCGCACACAGTCGCACACAGTCGCACACAGTCGCACGCACCAAGGCTCTGTCCCCCACAGCCCTGCAGGATGCGTCTGGCGCGTTGCTTGGCGTCCTCTGGGAAGCTGGGGCTGTCCAGCAGCTCAGGGAAGGAACAGAGAGCCACCACCTGGAGACACAAACACAGACACACTTAGACCTCCCTCCACCTGGAGACACAAACACAGACACACTTAGACCTCCCTTCACACAGGACTAACCTCACATAGCAAGCTGTGCTAAGCAAAGTGTAATAGAGGGAAGGGGCTTCACGAAGAAGAACAACTTTTCTACAAATTTAAACAATTGGTTTTCCTCTTGCAACTCAATTTGAATGCTTTTCCCCTTTAATAAATGTCCTTATTGCACCTCCTTTTCTAGTATTGCTCTGGTGCTGAAGATGAGGGGATAAAGGGGGAGGGATACCGTGTGGTGGAGGGGGAGCAATGAATGTTGAGGGGGAGGGATTAAGTTTGTCATGGAAAAATAGAGTTGAGGAGGGGGAGGGATGGAGGATGGGGGAGGGATAGAGGGTGGAGGAGAGATGGAAGGTTGGTGAAGGGGGAGGGGAAGAGTAGTTGTTTGAAGAGGAGGTATGTGTGCCAGTGAGAGTGCCAGGGTCAAGCTGTTTGATGTTCCAGACCAGTTACACTACAGCCAGTGGCCTGTAGTGTTACAATCCTTCACTAGGCTCACTTGAAGGCTTGAATAACAAATCCTTAATGCCAAAATTGTGTGTACGGGAGAATGTCTTAAGCAACTGGCATACTACAGTACCTATTCACACCAGTTATGATATATTTTAATTTAGGTGTGGTGATGTGGGTGTAGTAGGGCAAGAGCCTGACTCACTCAAACAATGACTCAATTTAAAAAAAGCTGCCTGGTTTACCAATCACAGGGAAACTTCTATTTATGCATTTGTTTCAACCCTTGACTGGCAACACATCATGATATGACTGGCGTGTTAACCAGTTTTATTCTACGATCCAGTCCAGTCAATCTGACTGCATAGTGGAGATTGTGTTGATGGGAACTTGAAGCTGAGGGAGGCCTCAGAAACACAGTCTGTTGTTACACCCTGGTGGGGTAGTTGCTATGGCAACCTGGTGCATGGTGCTGATACACAATAGTAACCCTGCTCTCTCTGGAATGTTCGCTTGAAGATACCAACTGACTGGCAGTAAGACTGAAAAGCAGACCTCTTTTGCCAATATCAAAATTGTTCAAATGTTATCCTAACCAGTACACAAGTTGCACAGTGTTCCAGTATAATCAAATACAGACCTTCAAATGAACCTTGAATTGTAATGATGAATTTATAAGTCCATGAACACGATAATATTACTGCTGTTACAGACTTTCATAGAGGAGAGACAACTACTAAAAACATTTCATGTTTGGTGAAGTTCATTAGTAATTCAACCCCCACCAAATCATTAGCTGTTTGTTTCCTGTAGCTAGACAGGGCATTCGCTGGACTAGTTGGATCTGGAAGCAGGTTAGTTGGATGTATTTAGAGCAGCTCTGTGACAGTTGTCATGACAGCACTACCAGTTCTGTGTTATCCCACACCTTACCTGGCGGAGGAAGGTGATTGGTTTCTGACCCATGGCGTGTGCATCTCCAATATTTGCCTTGATGACTTCCTGGAAGGGTTGCTTCACACCCTGGCAGGAGCAAAGGAAAGGGTTTGTTAGACACACACTATACTACAGTAAGACACACAAGCTACATGTGGCAAATAACCAGAGGGCACATTACAAAGACAAATTAAACCATGTACACTGGCACATACACACATCAAACCCATTTGCCATGATGAAATGTATCATTTGATGTCACCAGATCAACAGCAAGGCACCTGTTTCAAATCGATCATCAAGGTCCCTGAAAAAACATGGTCTCTAATGAAGTGTCTGACTGAGAACTATAAGAGAAGACCTTCAGAGGAGAGTTTAGGTTGGCTTCAGTGTTATTCTAAAGGTAGAGGCAAAGGATTTGTGGTAAGGACCACAAAAAGGTAAATACAAGTACCAGTAATACAAGTAACATTTGAATTTGATGAGCCATCACTGGGGCAAGGAATAAGATGATTTTCATCTGAATAAGGCCACCTCTATCAGTGATGGTCCTTTTTTTAGGCCAGTTTAGGATTAGATAAATCTGTATGATAGACTTGTGAGGGTGAATTCATTATAGAACTCTGATGTGAGCAGAAGGAATGCTAGTTGGCTGAATGCCAATTTGCCAAACCAGTTCACCAGTATTTTTTGGTCCATCTCCATGACCTAGGGCTAGGAGATGGCTGAATCACATCTTTCACACAAACAAAAAACATTTGACTGGGCTGATGGGGAATTGGTAAACTGTCGAAATGGATAGTGCACAGTTGTAATGTAAGGATTCACCTCGTGAGTCATATTGGAGATCTAGCTAGCTGAGTATTCTCTCTTTGTAGTTTACTCACAGTAGACAATGTAGGAAGTAACTAGCTTGCTACATATAAGTGCATTAACTATCGCGGTATCTTGCATCATCCTATGCTAGAACACTCAGATGAGAACCTATGAGAAAAAGGAAGGATGGAGCGCAAAGAGGATGATGCAACACGGAACTCTTTAAGCTCCATCTCTATCACTCCAGTCCCCACAGTATTGTCCTGGATCACGTTTAAAGAACGTATACAAATGCCCTAGCTAGTGTGAGCTAGATATGTAGAAACCAATACTTCTCATTCGCTGCCTGTAAAAAACAACAACCATAAAGCTATTCCGTTTCTGTCAAATCTGAAATCATGATGAATTGAGTGTTTTTCACCTGCTGTAAACCTCTCTCGATGTCCCAAGCCTTGATGACAATGGGTCCTCTCACAGCGTACTCCACCGCTTTCACCTGCGGGTTCAGGGTCTCCATAGTCAAGGTCTTCTCCCGAATCTTGCCACTGTGTCGTGCTTCCACGGTAGCCTCAGCTGTGCTGAATCGCTTCAAACCATACTGCTCTACCGGCCCCTGAGTTATCAATCGAATCAAGTTGATTATACCTGATGATTCCAGTGACTTTGACCGTAAAAGAACGGACGACTGATTAACAGCACCTGCGACTAACGACCGAAATTCAACGTTGTGAAGCCGATGCATGTTAAGATGTTGCCGGTGTTGAATTAATAGGCCACTGAACATAAAACAGGCCGACGACACGATGCTCAATCACAGCTAAAGGTAAGAATGTAATATTGTAATCAGAATTATACTGCAGATAAATGTTTTCAAATGAAATCCGTGAGTGTAAATCGTTAGCATCTGATTCTGTGATAGACCGGTTAGCTTTCTACCGCGCCTCACTCATAGCATCGGAATCAAGTGACAATCTGAAAGTAAATGCCGCGACTCCCTGAATACATTTTCCATGAGGATTCTGGGTATTGTGTTTTTTTGTTGCATTGGCATTACGTGTCGTTAGGACATACGATCATTTTGCAACTACAGTACCCAGTGAGGTGTTTTAACTGGATTGTTGATATTTCACAACGCGATCATTAGAATCTGACTAAACAATGCATCCTAATCTCTTATTCTGAATAGAGCTCCGGACGTCACGTGACTTTACTGTTTACTTCGCCATTTTGGCAGGAAAGTAGTGGCAGAGAATGTCTAATAGAGAGAACCATATATATATATAAAGGGTAAAAAAATGTTTTTTATATATATCTATGGAGAGAACTGCCACTTTCTAGTAATTTGAATGTTGAATTCGAAAGGGGAGGCAAAACAAATACACACTGCTGGGTGTTAGATTTTTTTGAAGTCGCCTTTCTGTTCTAAAAATCCTTTTAAAATGTCATTGACGTCATACACATTGTTTTACGACAAGCTCTGGTCACTTCCTTTTTTATCTCGAGCTATCGACAATACAGCTGACAGGTTAGGCCATAGACATATATACATGTATATATATATATCTATGGGTTAGGCTCTCCCTGTCAATACACATGCTAGAAAGAGTTTGGGGTTGCTAATGTTGTTGCTAATGCTCTGACATTCTGATTCTGCTTCGGATGCCATAAGCGGGATCTCTGGTCGTAGTTAGTCCTTCACTAACCAATCAGCGTTCATTAGCAGAATGCTAGCGTATTATGGGCAACAACGAATCACCCTGTAAGAAATAGAAAGGACATAAGTGCTTGTTCATTAAATTTTCGACCTATAATCCATGTTGAACATATAAAAACTACAATAAAATCTGAGATTTCTCAACGACAATCAGGTGAAAGAGACAAATTTAGCCGTTTAGCTCCATAGACTCCCATTCATTTTGCACTCGACCGCGATCACTCCCAGTGGAACTCTAGTGGAACCGCAACAAAATTCGGTACAATGGGGCTTAATAGGGAGTGGCCAGGCTCTCCTTAACCTTAACCAGGCTCTGGTAGTGGCAAAAACCCTTGTGTTATCTTCGGGTCATTGTGACCCACCGTCGTATTGCGACAAATTTACCTCATACAAAAACAAAGTGAAGCATTTTCTTTTAACCGTTAGGCTGTCTCAGACCCCCCACATTGCAAAGGTTAAAATACAATTATTTTTATTTGTTTTTGTATTGGGTAAAATTGGGTAAACACAACGATGGTTCGTTATGAACCTTTGGGTCATGTGACCCTAAGGCAGCACAAGGGTTAATTCAAAAGACATAGGCAGCTATAAAGCAAAACTTGATCGATTAAACATTAGTGATCCATATAATGCTCCCGGAGTAATTTTTACGACCTTTACGAGTGAAACGGAGGGCTTCCCTGACCTTCTGTATCCAGATATTTACAACTCTCTTATCAACTTTCCTCCGTCCTACTCTGGAGCCTTTGAAAGCCTACAAAAGCCTGGAGGGATATAAATGGACGCAATCAGCTGGATTAGTGATTAATATTCAGCTTTGAAGTCTACCGGCTACAAATTGCTGTGTAACGTTAATGCAGTCAGTTTTATAACTTGTAGGCTATAGCTAGCTAGCGTTAGCTAGTCTGTAATGTTCGTCAACGGTTAGCTACTAACGTTCGCTAACGTACATTATATCAGTGCACTTTTCATCACAAAAATGCAATTACATATTTATTATAAATAAGTCATTCCAAGAGACTGAATGATCATCAGTTGAAGCCATGGGTGGTTGTCAGGAATTATGGGGTTCTTCTCTCTGGATCCTTTATCTTTTCCGCGATGGTTCTGGCATCCCGGCGCACAGCAGCTATCCACCATGTTGAATCAACGTTTATTGAAATAAGCAGGAAATTAAACTATGTATAATATCATATATGTACACTCTGGCGCTCCACTTGCCGCTCCACTTTCCTGCCAAAATGGCGATGACCGGTGCATGCTGGGATTGCGTGACGTCAACTCCCGGAGCTATATACTATAATTTTGATAGATGTATCCCCAAATACCACTTTTGCCTATTCTACCTCGGAAAATTTTAATGGCAGGCAAGGCCTTTAAGTACCACCCAGGGGCGTGGCCACGTGGTGGCCAGGGGGGGGGCCACGGCCACCATTGGTCAGAGAATGGCCACCCTGCCTGCCCCCCCAACCTCAAGGCACACAAAAAAAACTCCTGAACAGAAACTGTATAAAGCTGAAATAAATGCATTTGTATTTTTTTTATCAAGTCGTCTTATATTTTCATTTGTCACTTACACTACAAGCCCCATATTCGCAACATGTTGGGCCACGCCCCCATCAACAGCGCAAGACACAAACCAACGTGCATTCTGACAGTGCTTCAACGGAGACTAGCAGCAAACCACTGGATACCGTTGAAAACTGCTGCTCTGAGTGATGCAGTGTTTGAGTTTTAAAATAGTAGTTTTTGACAATCAAGTGCCACCCCAAATAAAAGACTGGCCAGAGCTGCCCCTCCCCCCCCCCCCCCCCCCCCAGAAATAATGTCCTGGCTACGCCCCTGGTACCATCTCCACCCATGCCTCATACTTTACGGTGCACTAGTAGACTATAATGTATTTTAGTTACCAATTTCTGTTTATTCTTATTAATTGTATTAATGTATCTGGACACTGGTCATTTTGGACATGCAGTCACATCTGATGTGCATCTGATGGTCAGACAGACTAAACTTTCAAATTATCAAGACAGTGGTAGACAGTGCCATCTGTTGGATAATGGTTAACATTGTTCATTAATTTATTCCCCTGTCCGAATTACCTTTTGCCAGTGCTATTTTCCTCAGAAATGCAAATGTTGACTTCATGTATTTGATTGCATCATATTTTATTCAAGCCCCTTTAAAATGCAAATTAAATTACATTAAATTGAACTATGGGAGTAATTTATTTAAAAAATCATAATACCTGCTTTGTGGATATTTTATAATTAGGGACACATGTATGCATTTGAAGGTTGCTATATTGATGCTATAGAACATGCCCCGGCCAGTAAGCAAAATAAGTGAGTGACGAGATAATGAGTCTGTAATAAATCAGATCATGTAAAAATAACTACTAATTTTGTACTTAACCTCTCAACCTGTATGAACTATTTAAAAAAAATTGTACCATATACACATTCTGTTTCAGACACACTATTATTACATTATGACTATTTGAAGATAACCATTTTAATTTTAAAAAATAAACATTTTTAGTATTTGGAAATAATGGAAAACACACAACTCCAATTGAGTAGGGACACCTTTTTAAAAATACATAATTTGTATTATGATGGTTATCCCACATCAGTGTTTGGTCGACCACACTATAGGCAGCTTTAGTCTGTCCACCATACACAGTTTCCAAGTAATGACCCATCTGGGGGGGAAAGGATGCATGGAAACAGGGGACACAGAAGAGAGAGGTACAAGGTGAGGGTTTCAGTTTAAAAACCTTATCTGATATATTCAGTCATACTCCTGAAACAAATAATGTTCTTTATTTGGTGATTTGGTTTATAGACTAACATATTTACATAAGCCCCATGACTGTCAATGGGAGGCAAAGTAGCCTAAGTACTGTGTTCCGTGAGGGGTGGGGTGGAAAAAGGGGAGCATATTAGTAGGCTTTTGCCTTCGAAAAGAGCATGTTTCATAAGCTCATCTTTCTGGAATCATAGTCCATAGGCTATGTTTAATGTCGTTCATAGAGTTTTCTTTGTCAGCTATTTTATTAATTAACACCACATTTAACATAATATTACAATTCACACACACACACGTGTACAGTATATATAGCCTACATATACACACACACACACACCATATACATACATACAGTTGGCTTAGAGAAGCTATATTTGGATTTAGCCTATTGCATTATTTTCAGCAAATGCATTGTGTCCTCTCAGCATAGTTATTCAACCGTGTGATGCCAAGTCCTACCGAGTTAGCACGCATGCTCAGTAGCCTAATGGACGTAAAAAAATGCAAGCATTACCATGGCTCTAAATTCCATCTACTGTAGACTATTTAGGCTGAGTTGCATGTGGATACAGCGCATGTCATACTAAAGAAAATCAGAATGAGGTCTTTCTCCTTAATGACCCAGTGCGCATGGTCAGTGTTCTGGTGTGATTGCAGTCAGTTTGGTGTGTATGTGTGTGAGGTCGATCAGCTGCGGTTCATGTAGCTTATTGCAGAAAGAAGTTTTACAGCAAGACTTGGTCGAAGTGTATTTCGTAAAGAACCATTGCATCTTAAATCAGAATATGTCGGCAAATAAAGCAAAGAAAGTAAAAATGGCTACTAAATCATGTCCGGAATGTGACCAACAGGTGAGAATACAAATATATTGTTTGTATTATTAATTATTGACTTAGTTGTATATGATGTTTAGCTAATCCTAAACCGAAATCTCTAATATATAACGTCGAATCAAAATCATAAATGATATGATCATTTGAATGATAGCCTATAGCCTACGCTAAACCATACAAATATAGATTCAGCACACAAATTCGTCTATATTGAATCATTTCATTTGGCAACACGGCGACGCTATATCGTTATTAGACGATGGCTGACTAGCAGCCTACTGTTGGCTATTAAAGAGATCGTATTGTCCAGAAAATGTACCACATAATTTTGCAATGTGTTGATACTCTAGCCAGCCTGAAATTGTGGTGGGCTATCGTTCACTTCCTACCTCAAAATGTTACAATAATGCATTAGTGATAGGCTACAATCGCTTGTTCATAATGCGGATATATCGAGAAAGTTGTACAAATCGCAATAAAATTGCCTATTGAAATGGCGACATGTGGTGCTTTCTGCTGATCATTTCCTGATATGTTTTTGCAATATAACAGACTACGTTACCATTTATTTTGATAAAGTAGTCTTTTGGATCAAGCAGCATAGCCAAACTGCTCGAGTGCTTTAAAACGTTTTAATGTCACGGCAGCAGGCACGTGTCCTAAGCCAACTGTATGTGGTGCGAGGACTTTTTCTTGAATCAAAGGACATTCGTTTTGATTGGGAGGTATAGCCTCACATTTGAAAGAGGGTTTCACACTGACTACGCCCTTATTGAAATATTAGCATGGTAAACAAGTTTATGTAGCAACTCTTGCAATATCAGGTTTAGATTTGCATGGCAGCCTTCCATTTTAACAGCAGCAATCCATAATGTTAAATAATCTATATAACCTTGTTCCTCCCTGTTTTTGTCTAGATCCCAGTTGCTTGCAAGTCCTGTCCTTGTGGCTATGTATTCATAAGCAGAAAGCTTTTAAATGCCAAATTGAATGAGAGGTCATCACCAATAGGTAAATAATTGGCATTCTGAATATAGTTGAATGTCCTTTTTTTATTTTATTTGTAATAATGGTATATAAAATATATATTATTAACATTTATGATGATTATTATTATGTATGTATGAACTAATGTTTTTGAAATTGTAATATGTTGATCTGACTATTATTTTAAAATACCATGGTTGTCATTATTATTGTTTTGTGTTGAGGGTGTTTAAAATCAGAGTTAGCATTTTGAACTACTGTAGGATTCCTTGTTTGAAAATAATTCACAAACTGTGTGATAATATGTAAGGTATTTTTGGGGGAAACATTATGACCTCTAAAGCTTTCAGTGGAGGGCATTATGATGTTAAGTTTCTGGTCAGAGTTGTGAGCAGGATTTGTCAGTGGTGCAGTGGTAGCTGGGTTTAAAAAGCTGTTTGCCTGAATTGGTAGCCTACTGGAGGTGGGGGATGGGAGCTCTCTGGCTGACTGAATAGCTTGTTCCCTTCCTGCACTTCTCGCTAGTAGGCCACTACAGCACATAAAGTAGGCTACTACTAAAGCTTGTTGTTGATAAGAGAGGCCTGCATAGTTTCTGTGTGAATATGAACTTGTGTTTTTAGCTATACGTGTTCTCACAAATCTTTAAAGAAGGTTCCTTTGTGTAAAATATATCAAGTTTCTATTTGAGGTTTTGCTGCCTCTCTTTGAAGCAGGCTTTGGTAAAACATGGGGATGATTGAAAAGAGAAGTCCTTGTTTCCTCTCACTAGTGATTCATTGGTGAGAGATATTTTCATTGGCATTTAAATTGTTTAGTTTTCAGTGTTGGATATTTTTGGGATTATTTGATTTTGACAATTTGTTTATTTTAAAGTTTTAAGTATATTTGATGATATACTCATCCTACTCATTCTTTTGATATCAAATGAATAAAATTGTGTATTGTTTCAAGTACAAGATAATCTGTTCCCCAGCACAATAGGATGTCACATGCCTAGCGGCTCATTATTTAATTTCAGTTGAACTCTGACACAATAACATGTTTGTAATCTACCTCAGATATCAAACACACTGTAGTATGTTGTGTATACATTAATACAACCACATTAATGGGACGGCTAAACAAATGTATTCAGAACAGAATTTGGTATCATTTAATGTGATCACTGCAATCACTTGACAGATCTGTACGTTATGTTGTTGTGTGTATCAGATAAGTTTGATCCAAAGAGGAGGAGAACTGAGAGGATTCGCAGAGATAAGATTGACTCTCCCACAACCAATGACATGGAGAACAGCAGGCAGTCCCGCTCCAACAGCCAATCCGAACAGATCCGACGCGGACGAGGACGACCAAAGACGACAGGGCTGAAGAAGCAGGAGGAGGAGAAAGGTAACATCGCAGACCTGCTTAAATACTCTTCCAATCCATCCTTCCTCCTTACCTTCCCTGAGCTAATCTTCACCCTCATAATAGGATAGGAGAAAGCCTCTACTCCTGGACGGTTAACCGGCTGTTACCTATGATCTCAGAGCAGACGTGTTGCTACAGTGAATCTAAAAAAAAAACATTAATTATTTGGTGTTAATTGTTGAGCATTTGCCACATTTGGTCATTTAGAGAGCGGATGCTTTCTTCTTTCTGCACATGAAAATGTGTCATCATGTTGCCCAGTCACATGAAGGAGGGTTTTTGATTATGTAGGGGTTGTTAGAGCAGTAAGGATTAATCATTTACAAACAGTCTCTCTCTCTCTCTCTCTCTCTCTCTCTCTCTCTCTCTCTCTCTCTCTCTCTCTCTCTCTCTCTCTCTCTCTCTCGCTCTCTCGCTCTCTCTCGCTCTCTCTCTCTCAATAAATAAATCATGCCATCCTTGGTTTCAGCCCAGCGCTTTGTCAGCCCATCTATAAGGGCAGAGCTTCCTCTCTATTCTGTGTCTTTCACTGACTCTGAAGCACTAGTGTTGAGATCTAAAATGGTGGGATACATTTAGATGACACATGGAAAGGAATAATGTGTGTTAAGCCTGTCTGATCATGTTAAATCTAAAGGAATGCAAAGGCTATAAGGCACAGGGGAATCCAATTTTACAATCCACAATGCCAAGACATACGTGCGGGTACAGTTTGTTCATGAATACTATTTTTGTTTTCTTTTGCTGCAGAAAAACAAGAGAAGGAAGTGGACATTTATGCCAATCTCTCAGATGAGAAGGCTTTTGTTTTTTCTGTGGCCCTGGCAGAGATCAACAGGAAGATCTTGGGCCAGAGACTGATCCTGTAGACTCTGTGGATCAAACAGAAGGAACAGCCACCGGAGACTGTCTGTGGTGAGAGAAGGACTCATTAACCACCACAGACATGTGTCTCTGCTCCAATGGGAAAGTTAACTCTGACCTGGAAGGGCTTTGTCTGCAAATAACCTTGGTGTCAGACGATTGGACATGGCCTGGGGTGCTGAGGGAAGCAGCAGAGATGCAAGCAAACAGGAAGCGTTCAGTAGAGTGAAATATTTACTGCAGTACAGACCGATATGTAATGCTTAGATCTGACACATGCTGAGCACTCATACTGGAACTACTCTATAAGATACATTTCTAGCTGATTGTAATGTAGTGTTGAAGCCTGAACAGACTCTAGTGCCACTGAAGGGGAAAACAGGAACCAATTGATTACAATTTTGCTTAGGAATCGGTCTGAATATTTCTTTTATTTCAATTTTATATAATATGTTGTAGATTATCATGTCAAAGTCCTAATATTGTGAGGCTCAGCTTTGTTGAAACAGCGTTTTAAAACTTACAGGGCATATATGTGTTGCGAGGTAATGTTGCATGGCAACAGCATTGCAACTGACTTCTGTGGTGTTCTTGGCTCATCCTCGATATTTGTTTGTGAGTCTAAAGGCTCTTTTTATACCATGCAAAACACTTTGTGAGTATGTTATCGGCTATACTGTCTATTTATAATGCCTATACTACCTTAAATTAATATCTTATCCTTTGTTTTTATGTAATTGAATTATATATTGTATGAGCTACTGTGACTGTCCGGAAGTTAAAGCTTCAGCATAGATCCAATATCTAGTTAAGTGGAGAATCACAGCTCATTGATCTCTAATGCTGGAGTCCTTGTCTGGAGATTTCATGTGGATGTCAGCATATGTACAAATGTAAATCAAAACCTTCTAAAGACCAATCAGATCAGCGGCTCCTTTATTTCACAAACACTGACATTGTCAAGGAATACTGCAATCAATAATTTGAATAAAGTTTGTTGGTACAGGTGGATAAAGTGACTTATTTTTTAACCATGTATTTTCTGTGCCACCATGTATAAAACTCCATTACCCAGCTAGCAGTGGGCAAAGGTCCCCTTAAACACCCGTTTGTGACCTGACTGCTTCCCTTGGATACAGCTGGTGCTTTTTCACAACAGGCACATACAAACACAAACGACAGACCCTCCTGTTAGAGGCTCAGACACCTGGAACCCGGCCCAGTTTCCATGGAACCTCTATGCACACCTCACGCTGATGCAAAACAATTGAAATACGAATGTGTTTGCAGCGTAGGGAAAGAATTTGAGGGTGGAGGCAGGCTTGGGACACATTACAAATAAACAGTATTTTTCAGTGTTTTTGTCTGTGTAATATTCTGTAGCTTCTTCATACTGACCTCAGTACTTGTTGTAAAGGACAACACCATGAGTGGCTTGAGGTAGTTTGATTTGCATAATAAGGGCTGATTGGAGGATTCCAGCTGTGATGCAAAAAACAACTTGAACCATTCCAACCCACTGATTCTTGTGAGTTCTTCACAGTTAGACCCTGCCTACCACACACAAGATCACCATATCTGTGTACAACCCTTCATGACACATTTTTTAACATTTGAAAAAAATTAATGGCTTAGCGTGTTACCACATTTTCACAAGGCTTCAGTAAGATTGTCGGTGATCTGAAATGTAGAGCATGAGGGAAATGAATGTTGGTTGCCAAGGGAAATCTCCCAGTTCCTCTGTCCTTATTAGGTCTCTGAACAAGTAGGGAGTCAGAGAGAATGGAAAGGAAAATGTGATTGTGTGTGTCTGTGAGGGGGGGAGGGGAGAAGAGCAGGGGGGAGAAATATACCAAATCAGATGGATCTTCTTCATGTGGCTCTGTGGCTGATATTGAGTGATACACTGATACACTAATATTGAATAGACCAGCCTATTAGAGGCATCTACAGGGGAACAAAAAATGTGTCTTCTCTTTCTCTCCTCCATCTCTCTATCTCTCTCCATCTTTTTAACACACACTTCACCCTAGCCTTCTTTCCTTTTCAAGTGCAATTGCAGTGTGCTCCAACTGTTTTAAATAGCTAGTTGAACTAGGTCAGGAATATTTTCCAATCCAGTGATGCAGTTCCCTCTCCCAGCCACCAGAGGGAAGTCCAATGACGCGGAGGAGCAGCTGCGGCTTGCAAGCGTATAATTCATCAACGGAGTCACAGGCTTGCAGCCACCAGTGGATTACCTTTTGGTGCATCATGACTCAGTAAAGCACTGGCATTGTCCTTTCTCCTCTTCTTTAGTACGTCGTCATAAGGAAACAACCATACAACCGTGCACCTCCAAAAAACAACCCCATTGACTTAAAAAATGATCCATATCAATCAAATTTAATTTAAAAAGAATAAAGGAAAGGACTGTGGGATTCATATTCTGTTTGTGTTTTTCTCTGACAAAGTGGATTAACACGTGGAATAATCAGTTACCAGTAGAACAACGATACATTTGAAAAATAGGATAAATGTTCCCATTCTTCTCACACTGTCAGTTCTTCTTTGGACTTGTTTCCAGCTCCTATTGTTCCCACCACATTGAAGAGGATGTGTTTGCAGCTGTGAGGGAGATATGAGGCCTGGGTGAACACGTTTGAAAAAAAGGATGGGTGCAGATGTGTACAGACAGTATACACAAGTGTAGCCCCCCTCTCCCCGACACACACACGCACACACACACATACCTACACACACAACATGAATGGCAGAGTCTGTCATTCAAACGTGATGACAGTAATGACTAAGCTTTGGGTGATGCTGATGTATAATAGTCCTTTACATTCAATGTCCAGCTGCAAACTGAGTCATGGACCACACAGTGAGGAAGTGAAGGTTTTAAAATGCTCATCAGTTCCTCGTCCTCCTCCTCCTCCTCACCTGAGCCCTGACCCTCATCACCACCATCCCATCTCAGTGTCTTCTTCTCACCTACATTTAGGTTCCGCAGCACTGCCACTGCATGCAGCAGGTCCGCACACTGTCATTTACATCAGAGAAGCGAACCAATCACCTGTGGACGATCCTGTCTGGTGGCAATCCTCCAGAGGGGGTGTGGAGACCCTGCTGCCCCTCTGCCCTGACAAACAAGGTGATGTGATGAGGGGGAAACTGCAATGGGAAAAACATTCTGTCTGTGAGGGGGGTTTGGTGAGGTGAGAAGGGGTAGACCTTTCCACTCCATCCATGGATGCACCTCGTCTATCCTTGTGTTTAAGATGTGTGTACGTGTGTGTGTGTGTGTGTGTGTGTGTGTGTGTGTGTGTGTGTGCGTGTCTGTGCTTTTCCTTTGCCTTGTTTGTGTGTGTGCGCAGAGGGCGTTTCTGAGGTTTAGACAAGCAACACGATGCCCCTTCATTTAAGTGTTGGTGACGCACTCTGCAGCCCTGCACTCAGCTCAGCAGAGGCGTGTGGGATCAGTTCCCTGACAAGTTCCTGTACACACACACACTGAGGAAGGCACACTCAGGCACACACACACAGAGAATTTGGGACACATGCACAGATGGACACACACACACACACACACTCACTCAGGCACACACGTACACACACACACACAGGTACGCACAAATGCGCACACAAAGTGGTGTGACGGGGGGGCTTGGTGAGATAGCTGAGAGGGAGGTTCTCTTCGCCTCAGATCAGGAATCTTCTTGGCCATCATCACGGAGGTGGCACATAGGAGGAGTAGAGATGGAGGACGCTCGCCATCCCAACACACACACAAGCACGCACACACACACAAACACACAGCGTCCAAAACAAAACAACCAATCTGGACCCCTATTAATAAAACAGGACACTCGCATTTCCTGCATACCCTGTTTAATCTCAGGCAGCTGCTATCTCTCAGCAGGAAGTGGTTTCAGACTCTGGGTCGGCAGTGGTTGAAAGGGTGGGCTGGAGGGGGAGCGGGTGGGGGGCAGGCGTACAGATAGCAGGATGGGATGGGTTGGGGACTGGGACCCCTGAAAGGACGCCCAGCCCAGGGCTATCAGAGAGAGGTGGGCAGGGAGAGGGGGGTGATGAGATAGAGTTGTCTCTGTCAACAAAAGTGTCTCTTTCTTCTCTCTCAGCATTTCCACCATGTTTCAGCTTCCTGGAGGCCTGTCTCCGCTTTTCTCTCCCTCCTCCAGACACAGAGCCCAGAGTCTGGGGAGCACACGTACAGCTGACTCCTAGCCCTGGATGAATGGACTGTGATGGGGACCTTTGTCCAGAGATCTCTACAGCTCAGGACCAGAGGGTTCAGTGTTTCTGACTACATACGGAAGTTTACGGTAAGAGACACTCCACAGCTCTGCTAATAGGCAGGAGAGAGTAACACTTGATTTGGAGTTTGAGAGTTTAGTTTGGTTATAGGTGCTCATCTGTGGGCATCTGTGAAGTCCTCTGTGACATTGCTTGTGAATAGGGCCATACGAATACAATTTCCCCCAGTAGCAAATTATTCTTCCTCATCAACTTTCTTTAACTGCAATGAACATGCCACAACCTGCTGAAATTCATCTTAGAGTTAATACATGTAAAAATGTGATTAAACATCTGGGAAATCTAATTTCTCGAAAATATTCTTCCAAATCAATTATGCATAAGGACTGAGGCACTGACAGACACATCATTATATAATAAACTCGAATATTTAATTTAACTAAATTTCAATTTAATTTTTCTTAATTGGCACAGCACAGACATTTCTATTTCTGAAGCATAATTAACTGCACAAGGAATAGGTAACACTTTGTAACAATGTTATTTTATAAGACATTTCTAAACCATTGCTGACAATACATTTGAGAATGTTTAAGTTAACAATTGTTTAAGGTTGCCACATTTATTTATGGAGATGAATATATTTATGTCAATGTATATATGAATATACACAGTATATTGATACAAATGTGTGTTACTTAATGATTTGCAAACATTTACAAATCACTTAGGATTTGGTTTGAGTATATTATTTGACTGATTAAATCTCATGTTTAAAATAGTACAATGATAGTGATGACAATTTACATTTCTTTTTCTTTCATTTACAAATAATTTGCTACTTCAGAATCATTGGGCAAAAGACATAGAGAGAGAAAGAGAGAACGAAAGAGAGAGAGAGAGACAAAGAGAGAGGTGTTGTTCAGAGAGCAAACCTCCGTCTGGGTATCACATCTCAAGTTCCAGGTCATAGAGCCCTGTGGAGACATCACATTGTTAACACTCCACTCATTTCAGCCACCTCTGTCCACCTCTGCACACCACCACGGGCCATAACAAAGGCCAGCCATGTGGTGCTGACTTTATAGCTCTACGATTTACTAGAAGAAGAGCAACAAGGACTTTTGAGTGAAGAGTTTTCTCACTCTGTCGCACAGCGCTGCATTACCAGTAGTGCTGTTGAAAGCCACTCGAAGAACCATGGCACGCTGGGCTGGAGCGTGGTCGTTTTGTAAAAATATCAGGGGTCGGACAGAAAAGGTGGGCTACTAAGTATTATAAACACTGTCCAGCTTTAGATCTCCAGAGCCTGCCAGCCCAGAGGTAAACACTTCCTTATGTTTTACACTCTTCATCTGATCATCATCCCCTTCAACTCTTTATCAGCCTGACCAGTATGATCCACTCACGGTGACCTCACTTTCTCTGGGGTAGGTGTTGTCATACTCTACTCGGGGGTTGGAGACCCTGCGAGGAAAACCATGGAGGTGGTTAAGATGGAGAAGTTGGCTATAACGTGATGTCCTTGTCTGAGGCGGAGATATTTCTATGGTATCAGATTACTGAGGAGCACACCTGTCAGGGGCGATGGAATTAGCTTTTAGGGCTACACCGGCAAACCTCTGACCAACCCTCACCCTCAACCTCTTTCAACCTAGCCCTCGTAACTCTGTCACTCAGTCGGGGGACAGCTACCTCAAGCTAGGGTAGCAGGATGGAAACTATGCAGTCATCTTTCAGAAACATTCCACAATGTATTATCTTTCGCCAGGCAAAAGAGTTAACAAGACTTGTGAAAGCCTATCCATGCTGTAGCCTAAATGGTGTCCTTGCACTGACAGGTTTAATGGTGAAAGCTTGGAATAGGCAAGAAGTACACATGTGTTTAATCCCAGCTTGAGTAGTCTACACCAGGGAGATCATTAGCGCCTGGCCATGTTCAAACATTGCATCTTCTGCCTCATGTCTATCTCATTATCTCCCGCAATGTTCTGAAAAGGAATGATATCCCCCCCCCCAGACAACAGCTTTAGGCCAGTTTTATATGATCCCTCTTTCTAATAATTGAGGTTAGGAATTGGAAAGATTTAGCTGGTTGGAGATCTGCGCTTAAGGTTACCTGATCTCAAAGGGGACTGTTATGAGGACGGCACTTCTGCCAAGACTGTTGTCATGCTAGGATTCCAACTAGTCTGGCCCTGGGGCTTATTGGTGGAGACAGTAAATAGAGATGTTTACCTTCATAACATAGCCCCTCCCACCTCTTACTTGGTTAGAGACCCGCCCTTTGGTGGAAAACCACCTTGGTGCTCCATTCCTGTTGTTTGACACTGTTCTTTCAAGAGGTTTCAATTGTGTATGGCTGGTAGGCACGGATGCGTAACATGGTTATGTATCAGCGGGTCGGCTCCTGGCTAACGGCCAAAGCTGGGGGGCTATATTCTTATGAGGAGGGACTTCATGAAAGTCCCTGGCTTACATTCTGGCCATTTCCATGAGCCTAAAGGACTGTCCTCTACCTTCCAGCTATGTAGCTCAGCTGAAATGGTGTTTAGTAGCACAGTGTGTGACAAGGTAGAGAGCTGCAATGTTCTACCCCCCACCTGAAAGAATGTGTCGACTTACTAAGCCGAAGCCTGGGTATGTGGAGGGAGTGTGTATCTGCAGGCTTTGAGGCCGGTGATTGGTGATTGAGCCAGCTCTACCGCCCGTATAACCAGACAGAGCCAATGCTTTTGGTGGTGTATGAGGGTTTAGTGTTCCACCTCTGCAATATTTGATCCTGAGATTGGGATCTGTTCATGGTTTCCCAGCCTCTCCGTGGTCTCTAATGCTCCATCATCTTTGGTAGACTTCGATGAATCAATGGAACTTTTACTTGTATTTACATGTGGTGTATAAAAACGATCCGATGACACGTTTAAAATTTTGGCCGGGGTTAACACATACTACTGTATGACCTTCTGTATATCAATAGAATTCATGATATAATTATAGTTCTTTTGTTGTGGTCCTTGTTTTGCTCCGCTCCAACATACCAGGAAATGTTTTTCTCTATGAAAAGATTAGGCGCTGGCAGGCTGCCCTTTATTATCTGTTAGGGCTTTCCTCAGGAGAAGAAAATGAACATGTAATGCACTGTGTCTATTCAAAATTGTAAGTCGTATCACAGAAATCCTGTTTATTTACTCAACCACTCCAGGTAAGAGTTTGAGGTGAGACTTTTAGTTGAACAACAAACTTTCTAAACAGCTGAGAGAGGGGATCGACCCAGGTGTTGTTGTTTTTCGAAAGTAAAGTATATTGTCTCTAATAAACTAGGTGCATCAAGGATCCTGAGTGAGATCGCAGGTCAACTGGCGAGGTTCCTGACTGCAGTTCATCATCGTCCCACTGTCCGCCCCCGGTTTATTTTTACAGGAGAGTGCCAGCCAATGTCAAGTCACGTTCCTCTCTGCCACGCAGGGCATTGTGAGACAACTAAGGCAGCTGCACTGAGGAGGAGGACAAGTTGAGAGCAAGCCAGAATGTTGAAGCCACCCACTAGTTCACTCTGTTGGAGCCCTGTACCCCCCCCCCCCCCCTCTAAAACTCTTCAAAGAGACACAAAACAAAACAAACAAACAAGTTTGTTGGGTGCAGCAGCAGCAGGATGGTCGCATGCTTGAAGCAACAACCTTCCCAAAGCTCCTGGTAACATTTCCGACCAACTTAGCGGAGGGAGGACTGTATTGGAAAATGTCATTCCCGACATGCCAACTAGTCAACAGCATCGTTCGAGGTGAATTTAAATGTTTCTGTGACGTCAAGCTGCCATTGGAATCTTGGCCGTGACCAGTCGCCTGCTTTATAAAAAAAAACATTTGCACAGGGGTAAAGGGGTGAGGGGGGGGGGAGGGGGAGGAGGGCAGACAAGTGGAGAGATAAGATAGCGAGGAGGAGGTGTTTATTTAAGTGGTGTCATGTCTCTGGCACAATTAGACAACAGAGTTCCACAGAGCTGCCTATCTACATGAGAGAGAGAGAGAGAGAGAGTGTGAGAGGGAGAGAGAAAGGCAAATAGCAGTAGAGAGAGGGCGAGAGATTGAGAGGGAGAATAAGGGTGGAATAGCCACCAGGACACCTTGAAGGTCTTCAAAACCAAACACAGTCCCATGAGGAGCCAAGTGGATTAGCAGGACCGCTGCTCTCCTCTGCCTCTCTCTCGTTCAACCTCTCCTCACACGGACACGATGAGTAAATCAGCCTCTCTGACCACCTGCATAGCCAAGATGTATGAGGGGGGGAAGCTGGATGGTTCAGGGGCTCCTGTCATTCCAGTCAAGAAGCCCCCCAATTCAAACAGCCTCCTGAGCACTCTGGGAGGAATGGAGGTCAAACTGAGTCAGCTGGAAGGGAAGGTGGAGCGGATCGCCTCCAGCCAGACTGAGGTGCTGCAGAGGCTGGATGCCGTGTGCCAGGGCCTGGGCTCTCTGGCGAAGGATCCGGGCCAGTTCAGGAAAGACAGAGAGCCAGAAAGGGACAGGGCGTCTCAAGGGGGAGACCACAACAAAGGCTCTGCTGGAGGAGACCCTGCCTTGTTTTCGGAGGTCAGGGCCTTGTGTGGGGAGACTGTGGCCATGCTCAAGAGTCTCCAGCAGGACGGTAGGTGGCAGAGAGAGAAAATGGAGGGAATTGAGTGCTCGGTCTCGGCCGTGGACAAGATGCTAGGATACGTTGGGGAGGTGTTCAGAAGCTCCAAGGTGGTGGAGTTCATCTTGAAAGGCGTTGTTCCCTGGAGACTGAAAGGGCTGCTAGGCAGCACTGAGGAACAGGTCAGTCTGGGCTATGCTTCATTCCTGTCATGTTAGGTGTGTTAACGTCACTCTCAACTGTTCCATTGCAATAACCACCCGTGGGTCGAAGTTCTGACTATATATAGGGTAAACTTGATATTCACAGTTGCTTTTCCTAGCAAGCTGACAGCATGAGCGTTAACTCCCACCGGAAACAATGAGTTGCTCTTAATGTCTCAGTGTATGATTACAATGTTGGTGTGTTAGTCTCAACAACGCGGTCCTGGCGAGGGTCTGTGGTTCACCTTCTTACTCTAAGCTGAGGGAAGAATGGCAGGGGATGTTCTTACTAAACTATAATTTTACTATGGTAACTTAGTGAAATTCCAACATCAAATTGCTTTAGTGGAGGAAACTATAATTACATAAAACATAATTAAATAATGAAATAGAGCAGACCATGTTCCAAGGTCTAGTAAATGTAAAAGGATTGTGGTTGTGACAATTATTGAAAGTTTTGATGTTGATACTTCTTGATCTACGTCAAGGCCTTTTTGTTAATCGCTGCCATGTCAGTCATTTATGTTTGCACACGTTATGACCTACTCAAAACAATGAGGTTGTGTGTTCTGAAGGCATGGGGTCTTGTCCAAAAAAACATGTTCAATCAATCAAATTCCATCACAAGGTCTGGTTGATGCCAGGTAACA
The DNA here is from genome assembly GCF_963692335.1 of Osmerus eperlanus. Taxonomy (NCBI): domain Eukaryota; kingdom Metazoa; phylum Chordata; class Actinopteri; order Osmeriformes; family Osmeridae; genus Osmerus; species Osmerus eperlanus. Next base: position 13,267,530 of record NC_085027.1, on the reverse strand, counting down.
TTATAAGACTTGTGCACTTAAATTACAGGGACAGGCACTGTCTAGCTGTTTTACACTTGTGCAACTGTTTACAATTGTGCAGTCTTTGAAAAACGATGTACTTTGTTGCAGAATTATGCTATTTTAGCTGAGATTATGATTGCATAATAACACAATTTGAGGCTAGCAGTAGCTAGCAATAGCACTAACTAACACATTAGATCAAACCATTTAAGACGGCCCTATTTATAGTCTACATATGCTCAACAACCATGTAACAACTGGTTGGATTTAAAGGCAGGGTAGGCAATGTTGTTGAGAAGCACTTTTTCTCATATTTGCCTAAATAAACATAACATATTGATAGCAACCAATACATATAATACGGTAATATTAAATTAATCCAACATCTGTGGGCGTCGCAAGACTGTAATAAACACAACCAATCATTAAGCCGTACCCTGACTCATGATTGGACGGGCTATCTGTCTGTCTACCTACCTACCTGCACGCGGATATTATGGTTTGAATCGTTTGGAATTGAAGCTAACATAGCTAGCTTCGCACAACTTGCCTATACAACCTTTAATGTTTAGGATAATGGATGGTTGAATGTTGAACTGATAGTGATAGGGATTTTTAGAACGCCTTCTACAGTATATGTAGCCTCTCAAAATATAGGGTTACCCCAAATTATACAAAGGGATACTACAGAAATATAGTAATAAAAACATGTGGTTGCCTTAAGTCACCAAAACCTTTCCACTGACCCCGAAATCTAAATGCTCTTTTAAAAAGAATGCGGGTCAAAGGTCATATACTTTGCACAGTAACAACCATCTGACCCTTCTATCCCATATACACAGACCCCAGACCCCAGACATACACACACACTCACACTATAACCTTCCAGATTCCCCTACAGGCTGTATCTACTTACATGGTATCTCCCCGTTAGCATTGGCTTATGGGGAACAAATGAGTGAGGCCAGCTACTTGGCCACACTGTGGCACTTGGCCCCATGTGTTGCCATCTGGGGAATGCAACAGCAGCCCATTACAAACACTAGACATGGTAATACAAACCTTAGTCTTGTTCCTGAGACCAGGCTGCAAATTGATGAAGAGGTTTGTTGAGGAAAATATATTGACATGTTTCTTGCAATATTTCAAATCGTTTTTTTCAGAAATCATGTGTTCCTGTGTTAAACCTACTGTTTAATCATTTGAATGTAAATTAATGTTATTTATTTAATTAATGGTCAGCTCAGTTCAAGGTCATGGGTTAGAATGAAGAATGAGGACATCCCAGATGGCTTTACCAGCAGTATTGTGGTGGACTATTCTATCAGACTTTCGCCATGTATTTTTATGGTTGATTTTTTTACTCTCCAGAAAAGGGACAAATCAGAGGAGAGCAATGCCAAGCCCAAAGCCTGCGTCTGTGACCAGGAAACCCAGGTGGAGGAGCAGGGGTTGGGTCCTGAAGAGGAGGTGAAAGCTCCAGACCCAGTCCCACCAGGCCACTCGGAGTCTCCAAAGAACAAGGCTGAGCTCCCCGCCAAGCACGAGAAGGCCCTGTGCCCCACTACCGGTGAGGATGGGGTCAGCAGAGGTCCTCGCAAGCCCAAGGAAGTCACCCTCAGGAGCAGAGAGGCCAGCCGGGTCCAGACCTTTGCCCCTGAAAGCCAGGAGGGGCTTGCTGGGACTCAGGGGCCGGAGGAGGCTGCTGCTGTGGAGGAGGAGCTGGACAGGTAGGAAACTGACTACATACTAGGTGGCTATAGTGTTATACAATACTGTAGCCTATATACTTGGTGGGTGCAGTTATAAATAGTGTACACTACATATGGCTTGTGTGATATACTATATACCAGGTGTGGGTTTACGGTTAGCGCTAGTGAGGTGCGCAAAATAGGTTCGCTGTTCTACTCTTCTACCTGTTCAGTGGGAGCTTATCCTCATGAATCCTCTATCTTCACTGGCTTCACCTATTTTGGTAGAACATTAAAAAACGACTGTCTCAAAAGGTAACCCAACAGTGGGAAGCGATCAGTTGTCTTCTCCAGGGAAATGCAATACCCACAATGTGCAGACACACATATACACACACATACACACACAAACATACACACACGCATATACAACACACACAATGTGCAGACACACGTATACACATGTATACACACAAACACACACAAACATACACACACACATACATGCCCAGATTCAAACACAAAGACGACAACATGGGAGTGGCGATATTGACAGAAACAGGCTTTTCATCTCACTAATGAAAGGTTCAGCTGAGATCAAAGAGGATGCCATGGAGGGCCGCATTAACATCAAAGTGGCGTGAGACTCATGACTGTGGAGATTTTAACACATGATTGCTACTTTCAGGGGCAGTAGTACACAGCAATGGAAGCTAGCTTCCATATGAGAGTTTGAGGGATTCAAATAATGCATAGACTTCGTAAAAGAGTAATTAGCTGAGGCATACATGCAGGAGGTCACTTTGAAGTTGGGTTTAAATAAGTGAAAGCCCTCAGTGGTGTTTTGTTGACTGTATACAGTACATTGATACATTACAAATAAAATACAAGAAATACCGGTAGTCATAGTCAATAGTCTGACGTTAAAACTATCCATGAGTTTCTAATGCAAATGCTTTAGCTTTTCATGACCAAATCATCATAGGATGTGATACTACATTGGTCATAATAACATGGTCTGCTCATAAATCTGATGTTACTGTATTTAGAGCCCCAGAACTGACAGAGAGATCTGTGGTTGCTGAGGGGGTTGCCATGGAGACGGAGGTTCCCAAAGCACCAGAGGCTGCAGTGTCACCGCAGCCCTCCAGCCCCCCTGAGGAGCCAGAGCCAGAGAAAGCCCCTGACACTGCCCCCCTCCCTCCCAGGCCAGAGGACATGGTTCCCAGCCCCAGCCAAGACTCCACCATGACTCCACCAGACTCCACCATGACTCCACCAGACTCCACCATGGCAGCTGGACCAGAGAACAGCCAGGACTGCAGTGAGACAAAAGTCTGTGTGGATGTAGAGTTCAAACCAGAGACTGGGCCAGTGCCTGTTAGCCCTAAGGTCCAGTCAAAGCCTAAAGAGCTGGTGGAGGCTCAGTCCATGGCTGGGACTGAGGCTGAATGTGTGAAGCCAAGCCCTGAGGTAGCATTTTCCCTGCAGGGTAGAATGTCCACAGGAAACAGCCTAGAGCCTGCCCTTGAATCACAGTTTGTGGTTGTTGGTAAGTTTAGAGCTTTCTATCCCTGCACCAAAATAAACACCAATGTTGCTCGAAGAACACAGATAGAATTCTGTATGAAATTATCCTTCAGCTCCATCAAAAGCACTGTAATCACTATCTCTCTATATTTATCTTCCTCTTCATTTCTCTCTTTATTTCGAATTCCATCTGTCAATCTGTCTTTCTCTCCCCTCTGTCCTTTTCCCTCCCTCCTTAGATGACTGCCCTCCTCTCCCTGCTCCTTTTGAACACCGTATCGTGAGTGCCAAGCAGGTCCCAATGGGCTCCTACTACGCTGTGAAGCCCAATGAGGTCCTGGGAGGGTGAGCCTGGTTCTCTTCTGTACTGGAGGTCTATTTGTAGTCTCCTGCAATCTCAGGAGTGCAATTTAATATCTCTCGGAGTAAAGTAAAGGAACGTTCAGTGAGTTCCCCTTTTGCAGCACAATATCTGGTTCGAGCTGAGTCCAAATCTTCGTGTTTTGGGTCAAAACAATTAAATGAAAAAGGTCAACACCAATTTAGACTTTATGAGGGGCCATGCCTGACAGACACATGAATAATTGTTCTTACCAGAGATAGGTGTTATATAGACCCCCCCCCCTCCCACCCCTCTGCTACAAACACACTCTACATTGTTCTCCCCTCCACACAACATTAGACCTTTCTCAGCTGGCTACTTCTGTTCTGTGGGGCTATCTAGTCACAACGTAGTCACACTGGCATCTGGCCAGGTCTAGCCCAGGTCCTCCAGGTTATGCGGAGCAGGTCAGATAACACCAAGAGCAGCGTCTGGCTGGTGCAGAAATGTGCCTCCCCGTTCACAGATAATCAGCACAGGACCGACCGACTGAGCCGGCCCATGATAGCGTGTGATGGCCTGACGGAGCAAAAGAGCGAGGGAGGGATGAAGGGAGAGAAGGAGGAGGAAGAGAGGGGAGGGGGAGATAGATAGCACATATCGGCAAGGCTGAACAACTGGCAACACAGACATGTCTAATCCCCTTCACAAGCCAGGAATAAGCACAGCCTGGATCTCTCGCTCTGGCAGGGACTGGGGTTATTTTGGTCAGGTGTTGAGAAGGGTCCTTTTGCATTGCCCCTCTCTTTTTCTCCTTTTAAATGGCCCTGGCCATGTTCGTGGGGCTTGAGAAGCTCTGCGGTCGTCTGATGTAGGCAGTGTACACGCTTAGTGAAATAAGAGGAGAAAAGTACGACAGGTTGACAGGTGTTTCCAGCTCGACTGGGGTCAAGGCAAATGTGAAGGTTGTGTGTGTGTGTGTACTTGTCTGTTTCTGGGTTGGTGTGTGTGTGTATATGTATTTGCATGTGATGTACTGTGTTGTACTGCACTTTAAAGAGCCTTCAACTTTCAACTCAAAGGTTGAACATAATTTCCCACTAAATATATATTCATTAATGGAGGTATATAAACATAATTGACAGATATGTCGGTATGTAAAAATGTATAATGAACATAGTTCATTCCATGATGTGCATGTACAGTTATGTACAGTGCAATATGTATACAAAATAACTGTATATTTTCCATTGTGACTGTCTGACTTTAACAGAGGCCGTTTTGGTCAAGTCCACAAGTGTGCAGAGCTGTCGTCAGGACTGACTTTGGCTGCAAAGATTATAAAAGTCAAAGGAATGAGGGAGAGGGTGAGTGGACATGATAAACAAGAACAGAGCGATGCTTATATAGCCCCCACCCAAACCCATCTCTGTTCCCGTGAAGTTTATTTATGAGGTTCTATGTGAGTAATTCACCAGCAGTGGCCTTAAGTGTGACACAAACAGACACACACATACACACACTCACCCAGATTCTCTTTCTCTCTCTCTCTCTCTCTCTCTCTCTCTCTCTCTCTCTCTCTCTCTCTTTCCTTTTCTTTCCCTCTCTTGTTTGCCTGCCTCTTACAAGTCATAACCCACTGTGATGCTCTTCCATGACTCACTTGTCAAATGACGTCTTACGATTAATTGAAAATACACTTCTGAAAAGGACACTCATTCCACACAAGGACAGTCTCTTCTCACCCCCTTCTAAACTTACAAATGATATTGCAATCCTGGTGTCTGGTGGTTTGAGAAAACAAGCAGGATTTTGACATTGTAGATGTTGTCTGTACAGACCTTTCAGATTGAATAAACGTATCTCCTTCTTGCCCATTTTTTATCTCTCTCTTCTTACTCCTTGACTTACTCCATCTTTCTCTCTGTTTTTGGCTCTCTCTTTTTCCCTTTTCCCCCCCTTCCCAATGGAATCAAAGGATGAAGTGAAAAATGAAATCGGGGTAATGAACCAACTGAACCATGTGAATTTGATTCAACTTTATGACGCCTTTGAATCCAGGACGAATCTTACACTAATCATGGAGTAGTAAGTGATTCTTATGAAAAGTCACAAAAACAAAATGACAATATCGACGGCATATTAATGGAAATTACATAACTTGAGAGAAATTAGCCAGGATTCTCTGAGTCATGATCATCTGTATCTGTACTTGAAAGGGACTCCCTGTGTTTGCAGTGTGGAAGGTGGCGAGCTGTTTGACCGCATCGTTGACGAGAGCTACCAGTTGACGGAGCTGGATGCCATAGTGTTTACCAGACAGATCTGTGAAGGAGTGCAGTACCTCCATCAGCAATACATCCTCCATTTGGACCTCAAGGTACTCTACCACACTCAATACAACACTCTCTAGTTTGGTATTGACACTAGACATCTTACATCTCTATCTATACATCAAGTATTGTAGTTTTAATGCATTACTCTCACTATACAAATCACAATTACATTCTCCATCTACACCTCAAGGTACAGTACTCCAGATGCCCACCAGACAATACATCTAAACTGGTTCATCTCATCTTGTATTCTCTTTCAGCCAGAGAACATCCTGTGTGTCAGCTCAACAGGAAACCAGATCAAAATCATAGACTTTGGTCTGGCCAGAAAGTAAGTCACTAAACTTGTTGGAGGTCAGCACAATATAATATTTCAATATATAATATGTTGCTTAAAGTAATATCACAGTAGCCTCACCAACATTAATAATCATTGTATATGTAACCCAGTGTTTGTTTAGTTGTTAAATTAACATACAACGTGCAACATTTTGAATTAAGGGACTTGTGTGTGTATGTCCACCAGGTACAGGCCCAGGGAGAAGCTTAAGGTGAATTTTGGCACTCCGGAATTCTTGGCTCCCGAGGTTGTAAATTACGACTTTGTCTCCTTCCCGACAGACATGTGGAGCGTGGGAGTCATAACATACATGCTGTAAGTGTCACACACACACCCATTTCACACACACACACACACGCGCACGCACGCGCGCACACACACACACACACACACACTTATTAGTTTCTGTTGTCTATGAAGAGCTCCAAATTGGTTGACACTGAGCCATTCTTCTCTGTGTTCCTCAGAGCTTATTCATGAATATGAAGGACTCATCAGCTGGGTCTTTTTTCAGGGTCTACCCTTTTCATATTTCAATTTGAGGATTGAAGCGTGGGAGTTCAAATATATAATACATGAGCTGTGGCTCACACGCACTTACACACACACAAAGACACACGCACACATGCACAGACACATGGTCAGTCTGTCTCTCTCCGTCTCTCTCTCTCTCTCTCTCTCTCTCTCTCTCTCTCTCTCTCTCTCTCTCTCTCTCTCTCTCTCTCTCTCTCTCTCTCTCTCTCTCTCTCTCTCTCTCTCTCTCTCTCTCTCTCTCTCTCTCTCTCTCTCTCTCTCTCTCTCTCTCTCTCTCTCTCTCTCTGTCCCTGTATTGTCAACTACTGCCCCCCGGCTGCCATGCCTCTCAGCCTGGGCTGTGGCTCCAGATCAACCACTGGCATGACAGTGTGACATCGACAGGGTTTCTCTCAGGGCACCGCTGATTCAATTAAGGCTAATAACCTGACAGCTGTTGCAGGAGATTAAGGAGGGTCTCACCCAACAGAAGAATGTGTGTGTGTGTGTGTGTGTGAGAGAGAGAGCATGTGTCTTTCTGTGTGGATGTGTGTTTGTGTGCACAAACATACATACATAGGTGTGTGCGTGTGTATGTTTGCTATGCTTTCTCCATGTCGCCTGTTTGGCTACTCTAGCAGTACCCTGGAAACCAAGGTACTGCTAATCCTATTATTATTGTTATCTATTTTCGGGGTTCAAATGAGTGTTTTGCTTCAGTCATGCGGGGGATTGTACCTCCCAACAGCTTGTCAGTAACAACATGACTATACTTTTCTTGTCCATCATATGGGGCAGCAGTGCATCAGCTACAGCATAGAGACATACTGTACATAAAAACTACAAGCTGTATCAATCCATGGTCAGACAAATCCATGATGTTGGTAAATTATTCAATATATTTAATGGATCAAAACTGTTAAAACAAGTTCTTTATAGCAAGATAGAACAATCTGTAGGAAGGAAACTTTAAGTAATTTAAATAAACTTCAAACTATAAACTTTAAGCATCAAAGATGAACAACTACTCGGAATGGTTCTCAGGAAATGTTTATTGAGGGATAACTGTGTGTGTGTGTGTGTGTGCGCGTGTTTGTGTTTGTCAGACTGAGTGGCCTCTCTCCATTCCTGGGTGATAACGACACAGAGACCATGAACAACATTCTTCATGCCAACTGGGATTTCGACTCGGAGGCCTTCGAGAACGTTTCTGAGGAGGCTAAGGATTTCATCTCCAGACTGCTCATCCCATCCAAATGGTACCTTCTCAATCATATCTCTATTTCTTGATCTCAATTCCCGCCTTCTATCTACCCTGTCATTATGTTGTGTTCATCTCTAAATTCCACCACTCTCACCACTCAAATCTCTCACCTTCATCCCCCACTCTCTCTCTCTCTCTCTCTCTCTCTCTCTCTCTCTCTCTCTCTCTCTCTCTCTTTCTGCCTTATCTGGGTAAACAATTGGAACAACTGTGGTGATTCATGCAAAGCAGCTGGTGGCTCCATTCTAACTGAATGTGACACTTTTAGCAGCAATCTTACATACAAGTACATACAAGTGCAGTGTTGCATTCGCACCTCAATGTTTTGCCACTGAATCACAGTCAGATTTCCTAGCTGGAGCCCTTCTGGACCTGATGGATGGTGTCGGCCTGCCAGGCCGGGCTCTGACGGCAATTGTTAGCTTTCACGCTCGGTGGCTTCGGGCAGGACTCAGCCCGGCAGCTTGGCAGGCTGGCAAAAAGGTGGCATCTGGGAGAACAATGACTGTGCGCTGCAGAGGCATCACATGCTCATTTGGACGTAATTGGTGCCTGAGAGCAGTAGGCTGTGTACCCTCACAAGGGTGGTGATAAAGAGAATTAGTCATGGGAACAAGTCATTGTTCTTTTATTATTGATCTCATCTTCCTGTCTCCCTCTCTCCCCATCTTTTTTAGCTTCCCTTCTCTCTTTTTCTCTCTGTTTTTTTACCATCCTTTTTATCTGTCTGAGCTTTTAGCAAGTGCATGATGATGTTATGACATGGTTTGCCAGGGTCAGTCTAGCTGCGACCTACTCACTATGCTTCATCCCTAATGGTCATGGGTACTTATGAGGTCTAGGTTACTAAATATTGTTCTGTAGCTAATAGCTATGGGATAAATGAGCGTATAATACTAAATGGTATTCCTTGTTTCTGCCTGCCTGCACTGCATTTGTATCTTTCACAATTTCACTGCCATCTAACTCCTTTCTGACAACTTCAATGTCCTTTCTCTCTCTGGTCCATCTATTTAGCTCTTACTCTCCCTGTTTCTCTCTCTAATTCTCCGTCTTTTTCTCTTGTGCTGCAGCAGTCGGTTGAGTGCCTCTGGGTGTATGAAACATAGCTGGTTGAATAACCTAGAAGAGAAAGCTAAGCTCCACAGCGTACGGCTCAAGTCCCAAGTCAAGCTTCAGCGCTACCTGACAGTTCATCGTCAGTGGAAGGTAATCTTCAGACTCAATCCAAATATTTCAATACATATGTATTGATACATACAGGAATACAGGCTGATTGAATACATATAGTCTTACTAGTCTAGACACTCACAAGCCAAATCTACAACACCAGCAGTAGCATCTTGCACAGTAAAAATACAAAAGGGCCAAGCTCTATATCTTTATATGTGTTCTTTTTTTCTCTGGATTAACTGTGTCTTCTGGCTGATTGCCTTGCAGAAGCACTTTTATGTGGTTGCAGCAGCCAATCGTCTGAAGAGGTTTCACCAGAATCGCACCTTCAACCCAGCGTAACAACTCTGTCAGGCTGGCCCTCACCTGGCTGTGAGGACATCCCTCCTTCGCATCCACGGCTGCCTGCCTGGACAGCATCCATAGGACTACCGTTAGTGAGGAGAAACTCACAGGGTTTTTCATGTAGAAATGTATTGAGATCAAGCCACCCCACCCCATCTTGTAGCGCAAAGTACAAGTTTGGGTTGAAACTGTGCGCCCCTAACCCTTCACCTATTACCTAGAGGTCTGTCTGGGAGGCTGATCCATCTGGATCAGAGACTCTTTTGCTTTGGCAGACGTGGACTTATTATACAGATTACAGTATGTTGTTCTCAATTCATCTTTACAGTGCAGCTACAGTGTTGTTCTGGATAGTTGAAATATGTTCCTTCCTACTCTTCATTTGAAATATTATTTATGTGCTGATCGAAGACAAACCTTTGGTATGTACTGTATGTTTAAAGTGGAGCTTTGCTGATGAATGTTTTCTTTGATACTATATATTGAAATCAATGGCACATTAGTCACATGACCTACTAGATGGTACACAATAGACCAGTTGTATAACTTGTCAAATTTGACAATTATATATTACCTTCTGTGAAGGCTTATGGAGCAATGAGGCCCAGATATAACAAGCATTTAATCAACAGTGAATAAAAGCATGTTACAAATAACAAGAGCTACACTATCTGGGTTGATACCCATCATCACCAACATTATAACTGATTATTTCCATTATAAAGACAGTAAACAACAAAAAAGTAAATTTGGGCCCAAAGTGACTATAAGCTTGCATATTTCTCCACAATAACCTGATATTATGTCCCTGCGAATGTGTAGCCCAACCTCCTCCTCCAATAATTTGTGAATTTACAAGGAACAAAAAGGAAATAATTTATTAAAACGTTGACAGAGACAATGTATTCTACTGTCTTTTGGGAATGTGTCAGTGGATCCATTGAACTGTAGCTATGCAACTGGGGGTAAACTAAATTAAAGAACATAAAACCATGACAGTACTTATACCACAATCATGTCATGAAAGAAATCTATATAAAAAAACTTTAATCACCCCCAAAGTAACAGATTTTACAGCACATTGTGGGAAACTGAACCACATTATAGTTGGTCTATTATAGCTATAACTATTTGACCAGAGTCCCCCCTCCCTGGATAAAAGGACCTCTGTTCTCAGACCCTTATTGTCCAGAAGACAAAACCAGATGGACGTCTTCTTTGTCGTCATGAGTGTACATTTTTGGCTTTCAGGGCATTTTCTAAAATCTTCCTCTTCCATGCCTCGTAGTCTTGTGTGACACTTTCCTTTGACTCCTCTCTCTGTTGCTTTGGCGACATACACAGCTCATCCTCTGAAGAAGGAAAAAGAAAAAAAACAACGCTTCGATAAACAGTGGCGGCGGTTAAGCACAATTAACAGTCCAAGCCAATCTGTTTTTTTACTGAGATAATTGGGTGGCCATGAACAGTTTTTACATGGTTGGAATAAAAAAAAATTCACACTGATGCAAACGTGCTCATCAGTGTTTCCCCTAGGTTTGCAGCTTGGTGACCATGTGGAGACAGAAATGACATGCCGTCGTGTAAATAAGATAAACAGAAGGCTATTTAGTTTGTTTAATAAAAGAGCAAGCTATAGACCTGTTTTATAGGAATGGTAACCTTAAATGACTTATTTTGTGATCTGGCACTAATATATATTTTTATTAACTTGACCATCCAGGGGGGGGGCGCCCCGCTAATATAATGGTAGGGAAAACACCGTCAATATATTGTCTATGCTAGCAATCATGAAGATTCTAGAGATCAGCATGCCTATCAGTTTCACAATAGTGCTTCATGTGCTTTATCGTTCTACAAGAACACTATGAATACAAGACCCCTCACCATGCTCTGCCAGTTCAATGCTCTCCATCAGGGTCTTCTGTCGTTTTAGATGGGCTTTTATTGGGGGCTTCAACGGAGTGGTTTCTTCTGAGGGAGGGAAACCAAAGTGGACTCAACTATCACATTTGAACATCAAACCATTAAACAAAGCATGGGGTGAGCGCATGCCAGCACTCACATTGAATCTATTGAAATAGGCTGGACTTTCTCACAGACAAATGTGTGGTCTACATCAAAACAAGGTGGCTTGTGTGCGCGTGTTTCACTACTACAGGAGAGCAAGGACACATTCAGCCTGCAGCACTACAGTCGCCATGACAACATGAAGAAATGGAACACCATCAGGCAGTTAGCCAAAGCATTAGCTCGCCTGATCTAAAAGAAAGGAGGGCCAATCCAAAAGATGGTTGTGAATAAAGGGTTTGAACCAGACAAGCATGAAACTCGGGATTCAAAATAAGTCTAGTGCTCTTTCCAAAGCAATCCCATATATATATTTTTATTTTTATTTTTAAACTATTGAAATACTTACTGCCCATCTCCTGGCCCAGCCTCAGTAGCAGGGTGCACAGCCTGTCAAAAATCCCCTTCTTAGCACCGGATGACAAAGCTAGCTTCCTGTCCACTTTCATCTTCAGACACCTGGAGCATGAAGCAAAACTCTCATGGTAAGTGGAAATGTTAAGTTGGTGAGCAGCTTAACCATAACAAACTGGTAGATAGATAAACTGGTCGAAAGAACATGTAATGTAGCATGGATCCCTACACGGTACCATAGAACTACTTACTTGCAAGCAGTGTACAGGGCGGCTGTTGTAAAGAGGGGTTTAGACAGGTCCAGGTCTTGTTGCTGGGCAGCTGGTAGACTAGCCTCATACCTGAAAGAGTCAATAGTATAATAAGCTGATATATCTTTATTGTAGTAAAGACGTGTCAGACAAAATGAAACAGTTAATAAGTGTGGAAAGTGCACTGAACATATCTAGAGTAGTGAGCTAGATTGTAAACCCCAAACTGCAAGGATCACTACAAGTCTCACCTTTCAAGTATCTGTGCAGCAAGTTTGACAGCGTCCATGCACCCGTACTGCACAGCCAGATCTCTCAAGCCCAGGTGAGACTCAAGACCCAGCAGACACTCCATGGACTTCAGATCACTCTGATACAGCTTCTTATTTAATCCGGATAATTGTATGGCATACACCTATTAAATGGAGAAAGTTGAGGTCATCCATCTTTAACATCATTTAAATCTTTATTTGTTTTTGCTAACCAAAACATTTCTTGTTCTTTCTTACTTTGTCAATGGGTAGCTTCATACAAGTTGCGGCCAGCTCCAGGCAGATCACAGCTTTGCTTGTGGCCGTGCTGTTGCAAAGTCCTGTGCATTTCACCTGAGATAACCGAATATATTCTTCCGCTTGGCTTTATGGACAGACAATTGATGATTAATGCACTTTCACCAACAAGATTGAGTTACACTGATATTTTAAATACCCTAGGCTAGCCTCGAACCACGTTAGCATAAAGCTAGCTAGCTCAGATACCACACCAGTCCCAAAAAATAAAAGTTAGCTGCATGCAACAACCAGTTGTTCGACGAGTTATAAAATACTCACCTTATTACTCTCAAGGAGCTTATACCCATTCTCGATGCAAGTTTTGTAAACATGTGTTTGTCCATTTTTAGCAGTCACTAATTCTACGTACCGACAACCAGACTGGAATGCTTATTTCACGTTAAAATTGAAGTCGGATTCCGCGGGAAATTTGACGGTAACCACGCCTATCAGCCAGATTTCGGCTTTTGATTGGCTAAAGCAAGAAACGCGTACACGCGTGGATGTACGTGCATCCTGCCTAGTGCTGGGTTGTGTATTTACTTTTTTCCATTTGTTTCAAACGGCAGTGATCACTGCAAGACATGTGATATAAGTATAAATGACTATCACGATGCAGCAGCGACAACCCTTTGTTTCCATACAACAACAAGCATAATTGTTTAGAGAAGTTTGGAAAACATTTAGTCGTAAAATAAGCAGTACTGTCAAAATGCAGCAACAGCCACGCTATTGACGAAACACACATTTCTTAAAACGTTTGAGAGAAACGGTTTAATTTAGCAATAAATAATACATTCTTATAGCTTGATGTGATACTGTACAGCATTTGTTTCCAGTCTTGTACAATCTAGTTACGGTAATACACACTGGACGGGCTGCATCACAAACTTGTCGGCTCAGCCAATGCAGACGAACAGGGGTCACTGGATGAATTCGAAGGAGTCACATGACTGGGAAATAATTCAGGGTTGAGGGTTCCCGTTTCCTGATACAGACTTGATCATCATGGTAAGTAAATCCGATATAAAACAGTTTCTACTCATTTATATATCCGTTTTGTTCGTGTTTTATCCTTGTTTTGTACCAGGAACTGATTTAATGAATGTGGAATTCGGCAGTCGTTAGCTGGCTTTAAAGCAAGCAAGCTTTATGGAATGTTGGGTGGCGCTGTGCTAAATGGGCCTGGCTAGTCGCTAGCTAACGTTAGCAAGCCATGTCCTCACTCCTTAAGGAACGAGTGATTTTATTTGGTTTTAGGGTGTGCATCCCTTCCTAAGGAAATGTATTGTCGGAGGCGTTGCAGTGTTTTTAAAAATCGCACTTTCACCTGCAAGTGCAGCCTGTGCGAGCTGTCAAAATTGGCCTTGTGCTAGCTAGTTGGACGCTTGCTGAGTCGGCTAGTTAGCAGCTAGTCTAGCGATGTAACTCCAGTGTGTAGTGAGGGTGATGCAAATGATTAATCACAATACATATTTGTAGTATTGCCTTAAAAATTCATCAATTGCGTGATTGCAGCAAGTCCTCTTTCTGATATTGAGCATATTAGGTAGCACATTTTGTTCTTGAATGTACAGGCTAGTTTAGCTAGCACTAGTTTGTCAGCTCTAGACTATTACCGGTAGCTAGCTAGCCTAATACGTTAGCTAACTGGAAAGCTAGTGAATGTCATCTGACAGCTGCCAATAATTGTATGCAAGCTAGCTTGTTGTGAACAGTTCACTAAGTAGAATACTGGTTCGTCTGCCAATATATTTCATCCCTAGATTACGGTCTGGGCCCACGTAGCTAACGTTGCAATCTCAAGCCTCAAGAGTATGAGATGGGTGTGTTGTTGGAGTTGTCTGGGTACGGTGCTGTGTGTCCTCTGAGCTCCTGTGGGCTGTGTTTCAGCCTACCATGCAGCAGTCGCCCCAGGACGAGCAGGAGAAGCTTCTGGATGAAGCTGTTCAGGCTGTCAAGGTGCAGTCATTTCAGATGAAGCGATGCCTGGTAAGACCACAAAGGAGAACGAGATTCTTATGCAGCCACAGATTACTGTGCTAAATTGTGTCACATCTTGTACACAGCTACTAGCAATGCTGTAGCTTACCTTTTAAATTGAATGTAATTAAACCTTGCATTCATTTTATTATAATGCACTGTCCTCCCTCTGCAATCTACAGATGTAACATTATCCTCATCCAGATATATCACTCTGTTCTTGTAATTGACTTACTTCCCATGTACTTCGTACTTCCCATGAAGAAGAATTTGTATAATTGATGTCCTTTGCCCTCTGACCTGCTTGTGTAGGACAAGAACAAACTGATGGATGCCCTGAAACATGCCTCCAACATGCTGGGGGAACTCAGGACCTCCATGCTGTCTCCAAAAAGCTACTATGAACTCTGTATCCTTAGTGTGTACCCCCTTTTACTCTGAGACCCTGCAATATTGCTGTAAAGAAGACCAAGAAAAGCCGGCATAATGCTGCCCCATGTCGGCTATGCTTTTCGATAGCATGCCAGCATTCTGGAATCAGGGACACGACGTCAGTGTCATTGCTACCGTGTGTAGTCCTATAATGCGATGCAGCTCTGTGACTACCTCCGCTGCCGTCTTATTGCCGGTACAGTGACCCCCCCCCCCACACACACACTCCGTGTCCGTTCCTTTTACACAAAACTGCGAGGCAGAATAAATGCACAACATTCCCGGCTTGAACAGCCAGCGTAAAAGGGGCTTGTGACTCCAGCCAGTGGAGCCTTTGTGGTCGAGATGTGGTCTAGACTTACATTAATACTTAGATTATTTGCATTCTTCTCATTCTCTGGGGTGTGTGCTTTTTATATTCTCATTACAATATTAAGGACTGGGTGTTTGGGGGAGGGTAGGGTAGGTACAGCATTTTCTCTTATAAATTTGAAAACGTGTTTTTTATAGACATGTGGAATCTTAACTTCAGTCTTCTGCTTTGCTTTCCTTTGAATGCAATGGATACACACAGGAAAACTAGTAGTGTTCTAACTCGGAGCCCGGTTTGAATTCAGTCTCATGCTTTTGCAATTTGCAAGTTTACTGATGAGTCCACGTGAACCTCAGAATATGCAGTTTGAGTCCCTCCTTAACTCTGGGTGCAGACATGGCCATCTCTGACGAGCTCCACTACCTGGAGGTGTACCTGACGGATGAATTTGCTAAGGGCAGAAAGGTGGCTGACCTGTACGAGTTGGTCCAGTATGCAGGCAACATCATCCCCAGACTGTGAGCTTCCTTACTCACTCCAAGCCTCTTAGTCCCACCTGAGTCACGTATCTACGGCAGATGTTGAATTTCCAGAGCTGTGTTTTATTCAGTGTGTCAAGTTTACTTGAACCAACTAATGTAAAATTGACTTCACAACCCAAATCGACATGCCACCTGAAATAAATCCATCCACATCTCCTCCTATTCCTCCTGCTCCTTCTAGGTACCTGCTGATAACCGTGGGGGTGGTGTACGTGCGCTCCTTCCCTCAGTCCCGTAAGGACATCCTGAAGGACCTGGTGGAGATGTGTCGCGGGGTGCAGCACCCTCTGCGTGGCCTGTTCCTCCGAAACTACCTGCTGCAGTGCACCCGCAACATCCTGCCCGACGACGGGGAGCAGGCAGAGTATGTACCGCAAACAGCCAGTCTGAGCGCCTCAGCCTGCGGAGCTGAAGATTAGCCATTGACTGAAGGGTCCTGAATCCGACCTACCCCTCCGACTGTTTAAATAACATACTTGTTCTCTATATTCTTTACTCTTGATTGGATTTTTCAGAACTTCACAAGTATACTACAGCAAATGGCAAGGGGTTGACCCGGCATTTAGTCAGCATTATTGTTTGGCCCTAGATGAACAGTCCTTTCGAACAGTCCTTTTCTTAGATGAACATCCAGAAAGGACATTAGTTCAAAGACTACGTTGGGAAAAGAGGGATGCTTTCATGGAGTCATGAAAGCGATGTGACCCCCATGACCTGCTCTTCCTACCCGTCCAGGGGAGGGGAGGAGATGACGGGAGACGTCAACGACTCCATCGACTTTGTCCTGCTCAACTTTGCCGAGATGAACAAGCTGTGGGTGCGCATGCAGCACCAGGGCCACAGCCGCGACCGGGAGAAGAGGGAGAAGGAGAGGCAGGAGCTCCGCATCCTGGTGGGCACCAACCTCGTCCGCCTCAGCCAGCTGGAGGGGGTCAACGTGGACAAGTACAAACAGGTAGGTAGCGAGACAGTGCGTTCGTGTGTGTGTGTGTGTGTCTTTGTTGAAGGGGAGAAACGTGTGCGTTTCTGTGAGGCTCAAATTCTATTTGATCGGATGCGTGTCGCTTGAACCACTTGTTAGATATTAACTTGCAAATGAAGTGCTACTTGAGCCAAGCTCAGTGTGTAACAGTAAAGGAGAGCAGGGTAAGACCTAGGGCAGAACGTGCAGCATGCCGTGCAGATAGCACCTGTGCATAAGACTGAGGCCTAATTATTGAGTGGGTTTTAATGGAGGGCATTATTGTCCCAGTAGGGCTCTGTAGTGTGGGCTGAGAATAGTGAATAATCTTAATATGTGAATCAATTACCATCTGCCTCATGTATGCCCGATGAGCCTATTGGAATTGCAAATGAAAAGAAAAACACATCCTTTCCAAAGAGAATGTTGGCATTTTGAAGGGCTCACTCCAGCATTTATGTGTTTTTTTATTAGAGATTTATTCCCATTTACAATATACAGATCCCACACAAGGAGGCACATCTTTAGTTGTGATTTATCTTTTGTGTTTATGTTAACATTACATTTGAATTGAGTTACGATTCCGTTCATGCACATCTAGATTCTCCCCCCCCCCCTTTCTGTGTTCTACCGTCAGTGTTTACCTGTGCTTTGATTGGATTAACACCAATCTGCTGAACCAACAAGCCCTGTGTTGGTTTTCCCCATGTTTTGTCTGTGTTGAATACATGTTTGTTTGTGATTATCTAGATTGTGCTGTCAGGTGTGCTGGAGCAGGTTGTGAACTGCAGGGATCCCTTGGCTCAGGAGTACCTGATGGAGTGCATTATCCAGGTACAGTAAACCAGTCTCATTCTAGACAGTATTGTAAGACGGCACCGTTTCGCCACCTGACGTGTGAATCAGTGTGAAACTCACTCCAACTCAATAGTATCTAGCAGATCATATCTCCAGGGAGCTTTTTCTGGGCCTCAAGCCACGATCTCCGTGAAAAGTGGAAGCCCATTGTTCGTTTCACACCCCTGAATCAGAACGCATACCTGGAAATGGGCAAAGTCAAAGCAGGTTACCCAAGTACCCTGCGTCACACGGAGGAACACGCTGCTAACTCGGCGCTCCCCCTGTGCTCCAGGTCTTCCCAGATGAGTTCCACCTGCAGACGCTCAACCCCTTCCTGCGCTCCTGCGCTGAGCTGCACCAGCACGTCAACGTCAAGAACATCATTATCGCTCTCATTGACAGGTACAGGATAGCAGCCCACTGACAGTTCCCCTGGCAAAGGGATTCAGCCTGGTGGAGCCATGAGAAGCTATTTTCTGCATGCCTACCTGTTTGAGTTAACTGTAGCGCTAGGCTTGGTCTGTTTGGTGGACATTGTGCACCGGGTACTGGTCTTTGTACAAATGGGGGTGAAAAAATAGGACGACACTATAAATCTTACAATCTGTTTCAAGTTCAAACATAGCAACTCCACACCCTGAAGTCTATTTATCTCAGCGTATTGACGTCCTCCGGTTTCTGATGTTGTTGTTATTTGTTTGGTCCGGTGCAGACTGGCGCTGTTTGCTCACAGAGAAGACGGTCCGGGAATCCCTGCTGAGATCAAGCTGTTTGACATTTTCTCCCAACAAGTGGCCACAGTCATACAGGTATGACCTACCTAGCTACACAGTGACTATCCCCCCCCCCCCCGCCCTCCCCCCAGGTCTAAGTGCTTGTGCATCCAACTGAAAGGTCTGCCGCTTTCCTTTTCAAAAAGAGCCGTGTCGACCTTGTTCGTCCGCTTGTGTGGCTTTCTGCCTTTCCAGTCTCGCCAGGACATGCCGTCGGAGGATGTGGTGTCCCTGCAGGTGTCCCTCATCAACCTGGCCATGAAGTGCTACCCTGACAGGGTGGACTATGTAGACAAGGTGCTGGAGAGCACCGTGGACATCTTTAATAAGCTCAACCTGGAACAGTGAGTACCAGAGCGCCGTCACTCAACAGGTGCTGCCGTACCCGGCGGTGTGGATGGGAGTTTCTCAGCACACCAAATGTGCACTAGCTTGACTTCACTCACACACGTACCCAGGAACCCAGTGTGCTGACACTTCACAGGGTGTCTTCTCTCTCACTGATCAGAACTTTTGGTCGACTAAGTAGGATAGTTCCCTGTTCATGCAGGACATTGTCAGAAAGTTACCTCCTAAATGAACACTGTGTGTGACCAGGAAAGAGCAATGCTCTCTAGTCGTTAGATGAAGACGTAGAAAAAAAACAATTTTTCACCAGAGTGCTTTGTTCCAACAAATGGGAGCACGAGGAAGGGTAAGGTATTAGTATGTCTGAATTGGAGTACTGTAGTTTTCCAGACACACTGAGACATTAAAGCACAAAAGAGAAAGGGAAAGACAGGTTATCCTAATTATCTGGATTGAGCTGCCCTTTCCATCCCATCTCAACTCCATATTGGGCTGTTCCTATAGGTAAAGCCATCAGTGAAAAGCCTTAATTATCTTTTGAAGCAGACTATTATAGAACTCAATACATTTTGTTTTGATCTCCTAGGTCACATAATAATAGAAAATCACCCTCTTCTTCTTCATCTTCACACTCGAACAAATCCATGTGAGGCCACATCTGACAAACAGATGTTACACATGAATGATATTTCAGAATTGTTGAACGATATAAGCTGTTTCACTGCAGTGTAAGGCTGTATCCATACTGGATGTAACATTGCTCTGCATTGCAGATGTGCTTCACTTGGCCACACAGAGAGAAATGGCTCTGTGGCACATTTAGCATTCTGTCAATACTGTTTATACCATCTGTTGTATAATGTCATATACAATATCAAATATAATTCAGTATGGACCATATGTTTTCAAAATCGAACTTTGTCCCAGTGTTCAGCCATGACCTGAGGTACAAATGACCTGAGGTAACTCAAGCCTGTTTCCTGACATAAATGAATCCAGCCTGGCTTAGCCTGAACTGATCTGTCCCCACCCTGTCTGTAGCATCGCCACCAGCAGTGCGGTGTCCAAGGAGCTGACGCGTCTTCTGAAGATCCCGGTGGACACTTACAACAACATCCTGACTGTGCTGCAGCTCAAGCACTTCCCGCCGCTGTTCGAGTACTTCGACTACGAGTCGCGCAAGAGCATGAGCTGCTACGTGCTGAGCAACACCCTGGACTACAGCACCGTCATCATCTCCCAGGAACAGGTCAGGACTAACGGACGTGTATTCACATGTACGCTGAGGTACTCGCAAGCATTGGAATTGTACACGCGCATTTTTTATGTCGAGCCTACTCTCAATTGATCTTCTGTGCTACGCTTAGCCACATATGGCTTAGCCTTGCCAGCGACATCACTTGGCTTGTTTACATTTCCTCTTTCTTTTAAGGGATGTCGACGAGTTCAGGTTTGAAACCTTCACCGGCTTTTAATAGAGAAGTCCAGCATGACTCACACATCCTTTATGTCCATAAAGCGATGGCAGCTAACAAAAAGACGAGATTGATTTTCAAGTAATGCCAGGAGAGCACTGCCCTTTTAAATGACCCTCAACCAAATGAGAGCCACCCACTCACTGTTCGTTTCCACGACGACTGTCGTGGTGCAATTGTGCAGGTCAAACAAGTCCTGATTATTCCTGATTATGACCATTGGTCAGGACCTCCGGAGGTTAACGAAGTTACCAATTGATTCGTAATCAAGTTCTCTTTAGGGGCCAGGCTCGGGGTTGATTTAGGAATCAAAGCACAGACCAGTATAGCTCCGCTCACACTGTTCACTTCCCTCTTTCGATCTCTCCCCTTCCCCGTCATTTCTTCCAGGTTGATGCTATCCTCAGCTTGGTGTCAACGCTGATTCAGGACCAGCCCGACCAGCCGGCTGAGGACCCAGACCCTGAGGACTTTGCAGAGGAGCAAAGCCTTGTGGGTCGTTTCATCCACCTCCTCCATTCCGATGACCCCGACCAACAGTACCTGGTACACAGTGGCCCAGAGCATACCACAATACAGTGGCCTTCATACCCATTTGTACACCGCAGCCCTGAAGATAGTAGAAAACAATATCCCTGCTCATGGTGTTAAGTAATGTGTGTGTGTGTGTGTACACACCCGTTTGTGTGTCTTTTTCTTTCAGATTCTGAACACAGCCAGGAAGCACTTTGGCGCAGGAGGCAACCAGAGGATTCGCTACACTCTGCCCCCTCTGGTCTTTGCTGCCTACCAGCTGGCCTTCCGCTACAAAGACAACTCCTCCTCTGTACGCCTCCGCCACTCTCCCACCCTCCTCCGTTTTCATCCCATTTACATTTTAGTCATTTTACATTTTAGTCATTTAGCAGGCGCTTTTATCCAAAGTAGTGGGAAAATTATACACAAGGTTGGGGTCAAAGAACAGCAGGAAACCAACAGTTCCGGTGGCTAGTTCCAAGGAACTGTGTGCCTCACCATCCCAGATGGCTGTTGACAATGCATTATGTTCCACTGGAACGGAGATGCTGACCTTGTACTGTGTGTTGCCCCCCCCCCCGGCTCAGGACGACAAGTGGGAGAAGAAATGTCAGAAGATCTTCTCGTTTGCCCACCACACCATCAGCGCCCTGATCAAGGCGGAGCTGGCGGAGCTGCCCCTCAGGCTGTTCCTGCAGGGGGCGCTGGCGGCCGGCGAGGTCGGCTTTGAGAACCACGAGCCGGTGGCTTACGAGTTCATGTCCCAGGTAGGCGACCGGGGGGTGACACAGGAGACGGTATATCTGCTGAATGGGTTTCTCAACGTTTTAGATGAGGGATTCCGCAAGCATCAGCAATACAGAAAAGACCAAGGAACGCCTAGCTCCTCTCGACGAGCTCATGAAAAGATGGACGGACAGTTGGATACTGGTAAGACGGATAGTCCGGTCCTGAAATCTCTCTCTTGCTCTCCTCCAGGCCTTCTCTCTGTACGAGGATGAGATCAGCGACTCCAAGGCGCAGCTGGCGGCCATCACCCTCATCATCGGCACGTTTGAGCGGACGCGCTGCTTCAGCGAGGAGAACCACGAGCCACTCCGCACGCAGTGCGCCCTCGCCGCCTCCAAACTGCTCAAGAAGCCCGACCAGTGTCGCGCCGTCAGCATCTGCGCTCACCTCTTCTGGTCCGGACGCAACACGGACAAGAGCGGCGACGAGGTGCGCGTTGGGTGTGGAGGAAGTGTGTGTGTGTATAACAGTGCAGTATTACTTCCAGGACACTGAAGGACTGCAATCAGTCAAACAAAATCTTAACGACTGTTATGGAATAATAATGGGATTCCATCAAGCAATTTTGCACTCCACGCGCGTAAATGATGAAATCACGCGTAGTTGCGAGGGGGGCCTGCTGTTTCTCAAGCCTCTTAGGCAGAGTGTGTTTGTTTCACGGTGCTTGGTGGGATTCATAGCTAGCTTGATTGGCAGAACCCTCCTTCCGCCTGCTGTACTGAAGGGAGATGATTGTGACGGTGCATACTGCATAACGAGTGATCAGCAGGAGCGGAGCTGAGAACCATCTCACAGCAGATGTTCTCACACTAACTCCTTTCCGTTTTTTTTTTGCCACGCTCCGTCTTGTTGATTGACAGCTTCTGTGGTTAAAGATAGCCTGAATAAAATATCAAGCTAATTAATCCGTTCAAATGGGTTGACATGCTGTGTGTGTGCTCGCGTGTGTGCGTCAACGTCGACCGTCGGCTGTGTGTGGGCCGGAGTCCCGAACTCGGCAGTGTCACTCTCATCAGACTGTCATGATGAGTGTTTTGTGTGTCCTTGTGCCTCCCCAGATCAGGGATGGGAAGAGGGTTATGGAGTGTCTGAAGAAGGCCTTGAAGATCGCCAACCAGTGCATGGACCCTTCGTTGCAAGTGCAGCTGTTCATCGAGATCCTCAACAGATACGTCTGCTTCTACGAGCGGGAGAACGATGCGGTAGGAGAACTCGACTGCTGGCTGGCAGTCGGCCTGTATGTCTTTGTCCTTGGTTTCACTCATGCTGTTTCAGCTAGTCCCAGGTGCTGCAGACTCGATTGTCAGTAAAAACGATCAATCTTTTACTCATCTCCTCTCTCTCTCTCTCTCTCCTTTTTCCGTCTCCATCCCTCCTCGGCGCAGGTCACGGTGCAGGTTCTGAACCAGCTGATCCAGAAGATCAGGGAGGACCTTCCCAACCTGGAGGCCAGCGAGGAGACGGAGCAGATTAACAAACACTTCCACAACACACTGGAGCACCTGCGCCTGCAGAGAGAGTCCCCCGAATCTGAGGGCCCGGCGTACGAGGGCCTGGTTCTGTAGGGGCCTCACACCCAGAGATAAATACCTTTATATAAATATATATATACACACACACACACACTCACACCAGGGTATTCCATCCAGTGGGAAAGATGTCAACCCCCACGACGCCTACCGTTCATCTGCGCTCCTTTTGTGTGTGTGTGTGTGTGTGTGTGTATCCCTGTCCATCTCTCTTTATTCTCCTTCGCTGTACTCCCGTCTACACAAAAGAGATTTGAATTTGATGTAGTGTTGCTACTGTGACAGAAGGTGTTGATTAAGAGACGTGAATGCACAGTTTGCCAGTCGGCTGTCCTTGCCTTGCCTTGCACTTCCAGAGTGGTACCGTATCATTCCTGCATGTTTGACCACGTTATTGTCAGACTCGTCATGCTTAAGAAGAGGGGAGTAGCCGGTCGCAGCTGCGTGTGTCTTTTTCATGCTCACCTCCTTGCCCATAACCTACCATCTGGTCTTGTCTCCCCTCATACACTGTCCTGATTATGCACCCGCCTCCCCAAAATTGCCCTTATCCACTCCTCTTCACCAGCGACTGCTATGAGATATGGCGGGTACTAATCAGTTCCTCGAGCCATCAGTGATCGTGAGTGACCGGAGAGGAGTATATGAGTGCATGCTTGGGGGACAAGTGGCGCTCTTCGCTGTGTCGAGGAGATTAAGGTAGCCTGCTGTAGAGCTGTCTTGTTTTCACGCTCATATTATATGTCATATTCAGCTCTGTGTTGTATATGGATCCCACGATGCACCTGGTGCTGTGACCCCCCCCTCACCCACCATCCCCTCCTCTTCAAGGGCGGCCATTGTAGATTTCCCATTACGTGCTCTCTTTCATTTCCTTTTCATTCCCCTCTTTCTTTTTCTGAATCTCATGTTTGCTTCTAAGCTGTTCTTCTTCTTTTTTTTTTTTTTTTTTTTTTTTTTTTATTCTGGTTGTTGCCGTGTCCTGTGGCTGCTAGCCATGTGTGGAGGTGAAAGTGCGCTGTGTTTGCCCATGCTTCTAGACAGCCCTGCCTATGTGAATCTGCGAGTGCTAAGGGACTTGAAACGTGTGTGTGCGACGGTCTTTTGTCAGGGGAGCTCTGATGGATGTATTTTCTTTGGATGAACTGCATTGATTGCCTAGAATCTTTGTCTGAGGAGGGTTCTGTTCATCTTTTTGTCTCTCTTCTGGATAATGAACCCTTATGTATTGTATGTATAACCTACTTGTAAATCAGAAAAAAAACAAAAGCAGAATAAATATCATCGATTATCATCAATGTCATTTGCACAAATAAACTAATTCATATTAATCCTACTTTTTTTTTTTTTTTTTACTTTTTTCCCCCCATCTTGTTTACCAGGTTTTGATTTAAACTGTTAGTGTCTTTTTTCCCTCGACTCCCCAAATGTAATATCTGCCTGTCAGTTGTGAATAATCTAATTGCCTTCTATTAACAAGCTGAATACACAGAAGGCTGTTGAGGGCTCCTTTAATTAACAAACCGCTTACTCCGTGGAGAAGCAGAAGTTGTAATTAAATAGGTTTTATTTACAGAAATTGTAGTGTCTGTCATAGTATATCATGGAGAGATTTTATAGTTGAGTGACCCTGACTGAAACATACTATTTCCAAGAATACACTAGAAAGGTATTGTCTATCAAGGATGACTCACTCAGGCATTATCAACTGTTGCTGGGTACATAAATCAGACTACTGGACACAACAAAGGTATATGAAACTATGACTACCATTTTGATAGGATGAACTATAGAGTTGCTGGGGGCACTTCAATGGTTTGGAATTACATTTGTCAGTGTCCTCCGGTGACACTAACCATATGGTATTATTGTACCTTTGGAAACTCTAATTGGAATAGTCTCAATGTCTTAATTTGTTCTGGAGTAATAACAAAAGCACCTGATAAAATACATTGCACTTGTTTGTCTAAACACTTCTAGGCTTGATATCTAGTAAATACAAGCAGACTCACTTAACCCTCGTGCTGCCTTCGGGTCACATGACCCAAAGGTTCATAACGAACCATCGTTGTGTTTACCCAATTTTACCCAATACAAAAACAAATACAAATAATTTTCTTTTAACCTTCGCAATGTGGGGGGTCTGAGACAGCCCAACGGTTAAAAGAAAATGCTTCACTTTGTTTTTGTATGCGGTAAAGTTGTCGCAATACGACGGTGGGTCACACGGCTGATGGGTCAGAACGACCCGAAGATAACACAAGGGTTAACAGCTGTTGGATATCAAGCTGTCTGCAACTGAGACATAATGATCGGAGGCTCTGAAAGTGAAGTGCTTTTATTGATGATTTCTTGAGACAAAGAAAACAGCACTGTACGACACTTATTCCAATATTGTAAAAAACAAGATCAGGTTCACAACACAAAGTCCATCATGCAATAACACGGTATGCGGCACCTTTTTTGCAAAGTCCCGACGTTTGAAAGCCTTAGCTCCAACATCTAGACCTGTCCTGGAAACTGCTGAAAATGCTGCCAGAGAAGAGTCTTCTTGTTCCCCCAGACTTTGTGGTTTTAACAACATATGCATCATGATTGGTCACATCTAGCCCAATCTATCACTCAGTTTCAGTTAATACTTCTGTTCCATGTACTGAGGTTGAATCTTAACCTTGGTTGGACAGAGCAGTTTGCTGAAAGCCCTTCGAAAACTGGTGTGACACAGTGGATAGAGGATTGGGTTGATGGAGGAGTTAATCCACAGCAGCCAGAAGGAGATCTCATACAGATAATGCTGGACACACTGGGCATGGCATGCCGCTCGGATGATCATCAACAGGGTGTATGGCGCCCAGCAGAGGCCGAACACGCACACGATCACAGCCAGCGACTTGGCCACCTTCTTGTCCCTGGACAGACGGAAGCGGCTGGCGGCCACGTCTGAGCGGCTCCTCTGGGGGTGGAAGGCGTTCTCAGAGGGGTGCTGGACCACCATCTCGGCCATCTGCAGTGGAGGTAGGTCCAGCAGGGCGCTGTCTCTCCCCCTCCCCAGGCTGCTGTCGCCTCTCACCACCGACACTTTAGCACTGGGCAGTGTGAAGTTTCTCGGCTTGGCTCTGACTAGACGAGTGTGGTTCCTCCGGCCCTCGGCCTCCAACGACCTGACGAAGAACACCTGCTGCAGCCCCCTTCCTCCTCTTCCTCCACCCGCCAACCCCAGCTCCTCCATCTCGCAGCTCCCCCCCGCCACCACGGTGTCGGCCGGGGTCTCGTCCCTCATCAGCTTCCTCCGACGGATATTCATGTAGATGCTGACGTTCAGGTAGGTCACCGTGACGAAGGGCGTGAAGAACTCAAAGGTGGAGGCCGTCATCAGGAAGTACCAGTTAAAGTAGAACTCAGCGTGGCACTCCTGGTCGGGCACCACGCTGCTGCCCGTTGCATACTCCCAGCTGATGATGGCTGGACCGTAGAGGAGGAAGGCTGCCATCCACACGCTCAGCATCTTCATCACAGCCCCCCGGTTCACTCCCTTCTGACATCTGTAGCTCACCTGTTGCAGGAGGAAACAGTTTGGGCTTCATAGCGTGTTATGAAAATATAGACTTATGAATGAATGCAATGAATTGAATCTGTCGTATTCTGCATGCTTGAATGGCATGTCTGAATGAAAATGTCAGTTATTACCCCAGTGGATTATTGATAAATTCAAAGGTTGTGTGATATTTTGTATTCTAATAAGTGTTTGTTCCAATGTTATGCTGACATGATAAATCCTGATTTGTTTAACTCGAAAAGGGTATCCAATCAACTGAGTTATTTGTGCTAGCAGACAAACTCACGACGTGCTGCGTAAACGAAGAAAAATAGTATAGTAAGTCCGTCCTGTGTGTTCATCAACTGCGCTTTGCCGTGCGTAAATGTTCTCTTACCGCTCTAGTGACGGATAGGAACCGGTCGAAGCTGATGAGGACGATGTTGAAGACTGATGCTGTGCACAGCGTATAGTCCACCACGAGCCACAGTTTGCACAGACCTCTCCCCAGTCTCCACTCGCCCGTCAGGACATAAGGGATGTACACTGGAATGCAAAATCCTCCTGGGGTGGAATGACAACCATCAACCACGTTTCACAATAAAGTTTCAGGACTGAAAAATATTTTGATTTTACCAATTGTAATAGACCATACACAACCAACTCACCGACAAGAAAATCTGCTATGGCCAGATTCAAAAAGAAAAAGTTGCCCTGAGTGCGTAAACCTTTTTCCACAATGAAAGCTAGAATTACGAGCGCGTTTCCTAGCACTGTTGCAAAGACAAGGAGCGTCATAAGTACCGCCAGAAACACCGAGGTGGAAGGAGAGAACTGTCCATACTGTGTGCGCCGGTTACCTGGCATCTCCATCTCACCTACGGTCGTTGCATTTCCATGGGAAGCGAAGGTCAAGTTGCTTAGAATATCTTCCGATTTCCATTGGGGGGTGACGGGTGTCGGAGATCCGACGCCCAACAAAATCGATGGGAATTCGGATTGCATTGTAGCCAAAATGTAGCTTAACTGTCAAGAAGCCAAACCACCCGAGACAAAGTGGACCATGTTGAGTGTTCAACCAAAAGTATCCTATTGTGGCAGAAAAAGAGGACGCCTCTTAACTGTGAGGCATGGTGTTTTATCACACGAGATCTGCATGTCTATTGGTTCTGGTGGGGCGCACGTAAAGACGTTCAAAACCAACCTATCAAGTCTAGAATCTGTGTGTGACTGGGACGCAACGCACATGTTTGATGCTATGACAGTGATTTTGTGGATATAATAACATTTTAGGCATTTTAGGCTCCATGGTTACAGTATGGTTAATATTCACATACCTGGTTTATTTCATGTTGCTGTCTAAATCGTATACATAACGACCTTCTGAATGTTACCATTCTGTTTGTTTCAGGTCCAACTGAGCATCCACTTCAGTTTCCTATTGTTAATTTCAATGGCCCTTGAACATAATCCGTTTGAACTCTGTACTATCACCAGGTGCGTGCTAAAATGGAAGTGCCCTAAACTCTAATTAGCTTACTATCCTCCCTACATATCGTGCCATAAAAATCATTCCATAAAATGTCCCATTATTTATACTACAAGCTGTAGTATAAATAATGGGACATTTTGACCTCATCCAGATATTCTCCAAACGTTATGCTGTGTGAACAATGTTGTTACTTTTCTCGGGTACAGTCTCACTTACTGTTAGTCATTTTGGTGAAGCTGACACCATGTCTCTGACAGTCCATCTGTCTGGACGCCTACTGGACATGTGCTCAACATACACACTCCCCACACTTTGCTGAGTGATGCTGGAGCTGGTATCAATAGCTGTGCACCATAATTTATTAAGTGCTCAGTAAACTAAATATAATATATATATATATTTATATTGACTGTCATCAACAAATACGTTATTCTCCTAAGTCAGAGGCTTGCCCACATATTTTCCTGTATATTCTAGTTGAGCAATGCAACATGACACTGACAGACAGAAAAAGATTGCCCTCTGCTGACATCTTCTGGTGTATTGGAAGAAGTTTTAATGTTTAGTTATTAATGCTAAATGATCCCCCATAGTGGTTGAGTCGTTCTAACTACGCTAAAACAATCTTGATGAATGGGAGTCTAACGACAGGTCACGGAAGACAGACTTGTAGTCTACTACTATGCACCAGCAGGACCATGGACTGTGGCATGGTTGGACTGTAACGTTTAGTTAGGAACCGCCCAAGACGTCTGGAAACACACCAACGTCCATGTTCATTGGCTGAGGTTAAATGAACCGGGGAAAATTTGAATGTTTGAAACAGAGACAAGCTAGCTACAGCCACCAATACTGGCAACAACCGGACCGTGTCTTGTTTCAACGATTTAATCGATTCTAGTGTCGTGTTTTTCAATTTAAGACTCGTTAAAAGTTAACTAGCTACAGTAGACAGCTAGATAGCTTATGGCCGACGAAGTATTTTGTCCAACTATGGATACACAAGAATCAGGGGAAAGCAGGGAGGCAGCTGGTATAATAATCCCGACAATCATTTCTTCAAGTGAAAGTGGATTTAAGACAGACGAATGTTTGAATTTGGAGTCAGACGTGGAAATTGAAGAGAGTGTCAAGGATGGTGATTTGAGACAAAATATTGCTATAACAGGTTCGTTGATGAAACCCTTTACTTCCAGTTTGTTATTGTTTATTAGCCAGCAAGTGAACACATTAGCTAAACTGTTAGCAATAACATAGTAGCTAGCTGGCTAACTAACTAAATCAATCAATCACCTGCCTTTTAGCTAGACTAAGTATAGTAGAGAGGTAATTAGTAACCATCTAAAAGGTTCATAGCTAGATATATTCCATTGCTGACCATCAGACGTTATTTAGGCTGATATTTGTACAATGTTCAGGACTCCTTCAAAACGAAGACAAGGGCGATGGCGAGGGTGAAGATGATGACGACAGTGGCACAGACTACTTCAACACAGACCAGGCTGGTACTCGGCTTCTGCGAGCAGAGCGTCCAGGGAAATCATCCCTCCCAGACACCTTTCAGACCAGTCATCTCCTCTACTATGAGCGATTCAAGGTGTATCAAGACTACATGCTAGGTATACAATTAAGAAGTTGAGAGTGAGTGATTAGCTTGTCCTAAGATTAGCTAATTAATTCAACATACAAATGTCCTTCAGCTTATTCATTTTGAGTTGATGATTTTGTCACACATTGAAAAGAGAAGTGTCTGACTGTTTGAGTTGAGCTTGAAGTCTAATGGTCTGACGTGTGGTCATGTGTCTGGACAGGGGACTGTAAGATGTCAGAAGTGAAATCGTTCACAGCTGACTACCTGGAGAAGGCTCTTGAGCCTTGTGACTGGCAAGCTCTCTGGTGCACAGAAGTGTTTGATGTGCTGGTGGAGGTAAGTGTCCTGAGAAGACAAAATGTGGAAGAGCTAACAACCTATAAATACTCAAATATATCGAGTCAATATTCCCCAGCAAGCAATGCTTACGGAAGCATTTTATTTTGAAGCAGAATTGTTAGAAACTCCAGTGTGACCATACTTGAGAGTCTAAAATCCTTCCTACTCTTTGCTGTGCATCGAAGGTTCTCCTGACAACTCTCCATGTCCTGCTTTCCCAGGTGGCCGATGTGGACTTTAAGGAGCTCAAGGCTAAGGTGAAGCTGGTGGTGCCTATGAAGTGTGAGGCCAGGGGCTGTCAGCTGACAGAGGAGGCCATAAGTGTCCTGCTGGAGGCCTCCCTCCACAGAGCCCCTCTGCAGGAGCTCCAGGTGGTCTACGAGGAGTCTGGGGACTTTGACCAGACCGCTCTAGCGTTGGAGCACCTGAGGTAAGTCTCTCTCTTGCAGACTTTTCTCATGGAAATACAGTGGCTTAGAGATGACAATAGACCTGTTCATAGAGTCCAGGAGGGGTGTGGCTCAGGTGATTTAGTTTGGGAGGGAGCCTGAGGGGATGGTACTCGACGATCTGGTTCTTCTGTCTTTTTGTATATGACATTTTTCTTTTGTTTTTCTTTCTTTCTTTTTTCTCTATTTCCCTCAGGTTTTTCTACCAGCACATTTGGAGGCAGTGGGATGAGGAGGATGAAGATGATGACTTTGACTACTTTGTCAGATGTGTGGAGCCTCGTCTCAGACTGTAGGTCTACATGTGGGGCATGTCACAGGGGCGTGGTGGATGGTAGGAGACGGTAAACACGCCGCACAGAGCAGTCTGTTTTGGACTGGCTGCCGTTCTGTCATCTCAGCTGACTTTGTTCAAATCAGACAGTTGACACGGCCTGCATAGCATTCCGTGCACCATTCTTTTTTCCGCGTTTAGCAGAAAATCCATGCGTCTGTCCGTCTGCCCGTGTAATGGCTGCGGCTGATACTGGAGGCTCGGGGGCAGGACCAGACATGAACACTAGATGGCGCTGTGGGATAGGGGGACGTCCAGTTGTCCGTTCTCCGAAGCTACGGTTTGAGTATTTCTGGGGGCATTCAAGCCTTCTTTAGGACAGGAAGGAAGGGACAGCTCAACCGCTTGGTATTTGACAGATGGACAGGGAGCTATTACTTAAGGGTTGAGGTCTATTGGCGAGGAAAGATGCTACTAAGTCATGATGCACTCAAGATTTTTTGACATTTCTACTTTTGCATGTAGAAAAGAGACAAACTTTGTTGGCTGCATTCTTTATATGCTTTATATAAGACGTCTTATAATATAATATATTAAGGTTTCCGCCAAATATAAAAGCATCTCACACAACAGTGATTTTACTTATGTAAAAAAATTGCCCATGGCGTTGAATGCTGTTGCGCGTTAAAAAGGTTTATTAAGGTCTCTTACTCTACTTTTAATATTGTGGAGGTGTTTATTAGATTCAAGAATTTCTAAAGCCATTTCCTTTCTTGCTTTCCTCTGTGTCTCTTTCTGGATCTCTTTGTCTGTATCTCTTCCTGTCTGTCTCTCTTTCTGCCTGTCTCTCCCTGTGTCTGTGTGTCCCTAAGGTACTATGACATCTTGGAGGACCGCGTGCCCGCCGGCCTGGTCTCTGAGTACGTCTCTCTGCTGCAGCGCTGCTCAGCGAGCTACCAGGAGTTCTCCAGCCTGAGGAACGGCCTGAGCAGTGATTCTGAGTCGGAGCTGGACAACGTCTCCATGGTGGAGGGCCTCAAGCTGTACGAGCAGATGGAGGGCCTGAAGCGCAAGCTCTGCATCATGGAGAACCCCCTGCTCAGGTGAGGGGGAGGGGGGGGGCGAGAGGAAGGGGGGGGGGGCGAGAGGAAGGGGGGGGAGCGAGAGGAAGGAGGGGGGGCGGTGAGGGGAGCTGAAGACTGATTTATTTCATGGGGTCTACTGATGAACCTGCTGAATGTTTACTACATTCCTCAGACTCTTCTCTGTGAAGCTATGTTAGAGGAATGCGTCTCGCGTGCTTCGTGATGTGAAGAATGTGTTGCTGAATGTAGCTCATTACGTTTTGCTCCCTGCTACCACTACCGTGTATGATAACAACATTTTAGTACTTCAGAAAAGGGTGACCTGGTCAAGGTTCAACTCAGTCTGACCCCTCCTCCCCCTCATCCTCCCTCTCTCTCTCTCTTTATTCCTCCTCTCTCCTCTTCTCTCTCTTTTATCCCTCCCCTCCCTTGCCTTGTTTCCCCCAGGTATGTTCTGGGATACAAGGTGAATTCAGGTCTGCAGTCGTGCAGCGCCCGTGGGGTGAGGGAGGGTGGGGGGCGGCTGGTTCACGTGGTTTCAGCCCCCACCCAGGTGAGCCAGCTCCACAGCCTGATGGTGAACAAGCTGCAGCCTGAGTTCTCTGGAGAAGACTACCAGGTCCAGGTAAACATCACCCCAGAATGCGCACGGTTCACTGGCAGTTCGACATTCAATTCCACATTTCAAAGTGCAGCGATAATTCAAGTGAGATTCTAATCGGCTCGGGTGGCTGAGTTGAAATCAGTAACATAACATTTATGTTGTCAAGCTGCCACCTGTTCTTTGTTGCCAGTCTAATTTGAGGAGCGGGTTGTGTGAAATGGTTACTCGCAAAGACTTCTGCAACCCTGCTGGGTTTAAGCAGTGCTGAGAACAGGTTTGATGTGCATTTGAATTTCAGTTCCAGCCAGACAGTTCTGTCTTCTAGTAATCCGATTCAGTTAGCTTTTAATCTGTCAAAATGGTAAATGGATGTCCTGTAATGAACCCCAATGCTCTTGGTCTGAAACCACGGAGACACATCTCTAGGTCAGACCTAGAGATGCCTCTGCATCTGGTTCACCTCAATGCAGTTCTCTGCTGTATCTCCACGGCTAGCTAAGCAGCGTCTAGCACTGGGATTTGCAAGGGCAGCTGAAGTACTTTCCTTATATTACTTTTTGATCTCACTTGTTCATGTATTGTTCTATTCCCCAGGGAGACTCGCGCCTGTGTGTGTGTGTGTGTGTATAAAGCGCAGTGTGTGCTCACGCAGCGCAGAGTGCCTCTCGTTTCTGTGTATTCCTCCGAGACCCAGTGGGTCTGTCTGTCTCTCTTCAGTTGTGTGACAAGAACTCGCTGGGAAACAGTAGGGACACAACGCTAAACACCGTAAAGGGAACAATGTATCCTCGCGCTTCCGTCACGCGTCTCTGCTAACTCTGCCGAGGACCAATCGGGGGAGAGAGAGAAGGGAAGTAAGCGAGTGCTCAGCTGTTGGGGTGTCTGTGTTTTAGTTCCACAGTGACCCGGTGCAGGCCGTGGGCAGCTGCTACGAAGGTGACGTGGTCCTCATCCTGCCTGGACACTACAGCATCCCCAGTTCCATCACCATCCCAGACTCCATCCTGGTGGAAGGTAAGGGATCTCTGTTTGGCTCCTGTCAGCCGACGCTCCGAAAATGAGAAATCTCAAGTGGCGTTTGGACGGTGCAAATTGAATGTACAGCAGGCGGTGCGAGACACACACGCGCCATGAACGCCGCTCGCCGCGCTCATCCTAACACTGTTCGCCGCTACACCTGCTGCCCCT
This sequence comes from Osmerus eperlanus, assembly GCF_963692335.1. Lineage (NCBI taxonomy): Eukaryota > Metazoa > Chordata > Actinopteri > Osmeriformes > Osmeridae > Osmerus > Osmerus eperlanus. The sequence continues at coordinate 13,233,729 of NC_085027.1, read as the reverse complement.
TTCGTACATTAGCACGTGTACACAGCGCCCTCATAAAGCACGGCCGTCCTCCCATGTAACCTGGGCTCACACGTCAGAGGGGTGTGCTTGAGAATCTAATCCTCCGCTCGCAGCAGAGCAATCTGCTGTTCGGCTCGGTCTGGTCTCCCCCCTGCTTCCATTTTAAATAACCTCGTTTGAAACGGCGAGCGGCGGAGGGGAAGAGTCAATATCAGACCCTCCGAGAGTGTTTTATTGCTGCTCGTTTCCCCGTCTCTGCGTGGCCGTCTCACCTGCAGACGATCAGCCGGCGCCGTGACCTTCCGGAGCTGCGGCGGCGGTGCTAGCTAGCTAGCTAGCATGCTAATTCATGCTGAGGCCAGAGCCGCCTCGCACAGGAGCAGCCTGCCAGAGCGGCTAGGACAGAGCAGCCAGATTAGAGCCCTGGCTCGGCTAAATTGGGCTTGATGGCGCAGCGAGGACCCGATAATGATAATGAATGAGCCGAGCTGAGAGGAACGCCAGGCGAGCCCCGGGGGAGAGCGGGGCGCCTGGCGTAGGAGTGAGGTCACAGCCCAGAAGGCGCAGCGCGGGAAGGAGGGAGCTGGGGGAAACGAAACAAGGCTGCTTCATGCTTGTATAATGGTATATAAACAGACAAGAAAACCTACTTTATACTTGTATGGCATATGTGCGTGATTGTGTGTGCTCGTCAATGATCCCCTGAGGGGAGCATTAAGAGGCCTTGGTATGAGGCCGAGTGGTCTGCATGATGTCGGCAGAAGAGCAACTCAATTAGAGCTCATTCCAATCCAGTTCTCCCTCAACATAAACAGAGTCGATGTGTAGATGGTTGTGGCGTACACACAGCGCTTTGTCTTACTTACTGTACAGCCACAATATCAAAGAGGCCAAGCGGAGGGCTGGAAGGGATTTGGGGGCTCGGGGTGGGGGTGGGGGGGGGGGGGTTGCTGTAGGGGCCAGGGGCAGAGACTGATCTGGCCAAGGCTAGTGTTGATAATGGCTGTGAGTGTAATGAGTGTGGAGCACCTGGAGTCAAAGAGCTAATGACACCTGGCTGACAGAACGATCCTTCACAGCCTGCCCTCTGGTCCAGCCCTGCCACCCAGGGGAGGGAGGAGCTCTGCAGCGGAGCTCTGTCTCGAACATCATGACTGGACTGGGCCACTGCCCTCAGTGAAGGTGCTTGTCCTCTTCCCCTTGGCCCTTATGTAGTCCCCACTATCCTAAAAGAAGGGTTTGGAGGGTTTCCTCATGTGAAGACACTGGAGACCCAGAGAGTTGCGGTCAGCGACCCAGGCACCAGGGCTCCACTTCAGGTGGCTCCTGGGAGTGTTGCACCACTCCCAGCCTCGTCGCACGACCCAGAAGTTTGTCTTCTATTTCTCTCAGAGACCACTGATTCTCCGTGCCTTGAGCCAAGGGTTGGTGGTGGGGGGGTGGGGTGGGGGGGGTGGGGTTGAGGGGCGGTTTAAAGCCCAACCCTTTCTGAAAGCGTTTCTGAAAGGGTTTACATGACATGTTGTGTAATTTCTTCGCCGATCCCTGCCCCTGTCAACATGATTCTTCAAAAGATAGTGGGGGAGAGGGAAAGTGCAATGGCCCATTTATCCACAATTCAGCCCCCCTCCCCTCAGACTGTTTGATGTGTTTATGAGACTGCTCCCGGTGCTGCGCCCTCCTGGCTATTGTGCTTCCCCTCGGCTATGCGGTGTTATAATGGCTGCTGTGTATCCGGGCAGGGTTCGGTCTTCCTGACGAGGTGGTGATCGAGAAGAAGAGCAAAGGAGACTCGTTTTTGGAGTCCACGGGAGCCAGCGTGAAGATCTCCAACGTCAAGTTCATCCAGCACGACGCCATCGAGGGAATTCTCTGTGAGTAGCTGACCAATACTGAGCCACCACCACCACCAGCTAGCTAGCTTCCTGCTGTGGATGCCAGCACTGAGACGACACGCTCCGCTGGGCCTGACCAAGATGGTGGCCCGGACCTTTTGAGGTTCAGCCACTCTAGATGAGTTGGGGCTGAATGTTGATGTTGGAGGCTGAGGAATGACCCCACTCTCCCTCCCTCCCTCCCCTCCTCTGCAGGTGTCCGTCAGGGGAAGCTGGAGATGGAGAACTGTGTGCTGCAGTGTGAGACCACTGGGGTCGTCGTCCGCACCTCTGCCCAGCTCACCATGAACATGTGTGATCTCTACGGATCAAAGGTATACGTGTGTGTGTGTGTGTGTGCGCGCGCATGACATTGTGTGTGTGTAAGGTTATATGTATCGATAATGTGTGAAATGTTGTTTGTCTGCGTCACAGCTGTGTTTTTGTGCCTCTCCACACCCATCCCCACCTGCCTGTGCTGTGTTCTCTAGGGAGCTGGCGTGGAGATCTACCCTGGCAGTGTGTGTAGTCTGGTGGGCAACGGCATCCATCACTGTAAAGAAGGAATTCTCATTAAGGTGAGGTCCACTGGCAGGCTCAGGTTGTGTTGATGTGCTCACTATACACTTCCTGTACCCTGCAGAGTAGATGTGACTCAACCGGTCTGTCTCCATGCAGAGAAGTGGTGTTTTGTTCTAGAAAGTTCAAGTTGCCACTTATTTCACCCACTTGGTTAAAGTGTCGAGCTTTGAAACCTGAAGGAGGACCATCTCCACAACACTTAGCTCTTCTCTCTTCTCTGCCACCTGTTGCTTCCAATCCTCTTTCCCTCTCTCCCCTCCATCTCCTCTTTCCCCATTCATTCTTTCCTTCCCTTCCTCCTGGTCCTTCTCTGTCGTGTGTTCCTCCCTCCAGGACTTTGCAGATGAGATGGACAGCATGCCCCAGATCACCATGGTGAACAACGTGATCCACAACAACGAAGGCTACGGTGTGATCCTGGTCAAACCTGGAGCAGACGAGGATCAGGACCAGTTTGCTGCTGCAGGTACACACGCTGGGACACACACACACACACACACACACACACCCTTTATGCTAACATGTATCCTGGTGATTCTTTCCTAGGAGAGCCAGTGGAGGAGGAGGAGGAGGAGGAGGAGGGGAAGGGGGTGAGCGAGGAGGCCGAGGGAGGAGAGGGGGTTGGCGGAGAGGCAAAAGCGGACGTTCCCCTCATCGGGCTAGAGGTCACGGAGACGTCGGCCCCTCATTGCTATGACACCCCGCCAGAGGTCACCGAGGGAAACGGGGCCATCGAGAGGGAGCTGGTGGCCACGTCGGCCAAGAAGCTGTGTCGTCAGAGGAGCAGGATCAGGGAGCTGGGCACCCAGGCTGTGGACAACCTGCTCTCCCAAGAGATGTTCGTCTCCATCCAGGGGAACCAGTTCAGACGGAATGGCAAGGGCAGCTTCGGAAGCTTCCTCTACTGAACCCTATTTGGTTTCTTTATGACAGAAAGCATGCACAAACCACAGACACTTTGTCCTTTTATTTATTTCTTTAGCCATTCCTCTATGCTGCACTGGTTTGTGAGTGAGCACAAAATGAAAGGGGTCATTTTTTTTAATGGTTTTAACAGGCCTTTTAGCTACAATTTCCATTTTTGATGGACTGTTGTTTTCAAGTCTTGAGTTTATGAAATGAAAGTTGGTAATGCTTCAGACTGGAGTCTTATTTTTATGTCTACACGTTGAATGTATTTACGAAGCACTCACTGAAAACAGTTTTTCCCCCCACGGTGTCATGAATATTGTATCATTTTTACACATTATCTAGTTTTGTAATTCAGTGACGTACGTTTGTAAGTTGGGGTAATGTCAATTCTTTGGTTGAGTTAAATGCACAGTGTATGTTTTGCAGAGTGTACGTTTGTTTTTCACCTCGGTGGCTTAATTCAGCCCATTTGTATTATGCTGAAAGCATTCTCAACATTGCAACACCAAATGCGAATAAAATGAGAAATTGTGTTTACATTTTTCTATTCATTTTCGGAAAATGTACTTTTACGAAGCGTGTAAATTGAAGTTGGCACCACTGCAGTGTGAAGCGAGAGCGAGGTTATGTTTTGTGGGCTTAAAGCATAACCTTTTATAAAATACTCACAATTGTTTAATTCCAGATGATTAATTTCCAGGGGATTAAAAGGGGGTTGGTAAAACCTCATTACACCAAGGGCAGTTTGATTAATTACGTAATCTGGCGTGTCTCGCTGAAAATTCGACAGGTTTTACTGACTCACTCCGAACTTAGCAGAACAATTTATTCCACAAATCCAAAACTGAATTAAATGGTGCAGGTCATAATTAAAGTGGATATGAGTGTGCTGGATGGTAAGAAACCAGAGAATAGCTGGTGAACAGGATCTTCAGACAGCACTGCAGTGACAATGGCTTCTCACTTGACAATGAGAGAAGATAATGTGTATGATGTTCTATTGTGTTCTGTAGTTATCAAGTGGAATCAAATTGCTGAAATACGTAATGGTCATTGTATCATCATAGTAGTACCAATCACCTATCCACAGGTAAGGCCCAGACAGTGACATGTCTGACACAGTCCTGAAATCAGTCCTATTCTAATATCATTTTAGCGTTTTTTTGCTTTATTTTGACCCATTTAACATGGAATGGAAACACTATGAACATCCCCTCACTGTTCTATACCATCAGAACAGATGAGGCAGCCATTGCTTGGGTCACTGTCTGATCCAAAATGACCAGTTGTTTTTGAAAGGCGATTGAGAGGACAGTTATTGATTTTGTGCCACAACAGAGTAGAGGAGTACAGATGTCAGGAGGAGAGGATGGAGGAGTGGCAGGCCAGATCCTCTACTCACCAGCGTTTCATCTCCACTGAGTGTCAGGCTCCCGGAGGACCAAAGCTGGGGCTGGAGGGGACAGAGGACAGACAGGAAATGAGACTGACAGGAAGTCTGTCAGACGGGGGGAACTACCTTCACACAAATAACCTGACATCACACCCGTCTCTGATGTGTGTGTGTGTGTGTGTGTGGGTGGGGGGGGGGAATGGAGAGTTGTACTGAATCCTCAAAGCAACCCCATTACTGCTGCCATATCACATGACATAAAAGGCATATTACCGCGTAGCTCCAGGCCAGGAATAATTCAACGACATTTTTGTCCAAATTCATCTTTATCAGCCCCCCTACTACTCTCCAGCCTCCATGCTCACATGACCTTCAGTGTCGGAGATGTACTGTTAGGAAAACAAAGAGCTGTCATACTATGTTTCGTATATGAGGTTCGGTCATAAATAATGCAGGTCTGTCATCGGGGGAAGTTTTGGAAAAAAGTGCATATTATAATTAAGAATTACTTCCAGTTGAATGTTGATCAGCTTTGTCTAGAAACGTCTAGTTCAACCCATGACTCATGTCTCACTCTGCCGCCCTCCTCTTACCACTGAATTTATAGCGCAGTAGAAAATGCTTTTGAGATGGTGTGTGTGGGGGGGGAGCCAGAGCCGCAAAATAGATTTTTGACAGAAATTGGAAATCTATGTCGGCAACGAATGGCGCCTACAACAACTTGGTCTGGTCCGAACAACATGGACGCCAGTCGGAAACTAATCGAAGAAAAGGCAGTTAAAAGATATACAACTGGGCAGATAAAACAAAAAGGAAACAACAAAAATACCTAAACAGATGTTGTGTACTGCGGTTCTGTCTGATGCTGCCTGTCCTTGTATGACCTCACCTCACTTCTCTACAATCCAACTGTTTTATTTTTATTTTTACTCCTGACAGAACGAATGTGTCTCATTGCACTCCCTGCTGTGTGTGAGTGTATGTGTGTGTTTGACCTGTCTTTCATCATCTTGGTCTAGGGAGTTTTGAAACCAATTGTAAGTCATGTTCATAGATTTTCTGTTGCCGGTTCTCTATGGTGAAGAGTTCAACATGGACAATTGTATACTGTAAATTGTACAGAAGAGATAAACTTTCAAAGGGCAACTCATGTTAACGAATCAAATACATAATGTAAAACGTTTGTTTCAAAACTTTGTTTCCTGTCAAAGAAAAGTCCAGGAAGGGCTATCTGGAGAATATTCTTAAAGCTTCAGTTTAGAAGAAGAAGAAGCACAACTGATAGAAACTCAAAATACTGCTCCCTGACAGTCAGGCTCCTGGCTTCAGATTATCATTATGTGCTCAAACACAATAATCATCCAAACGAGGACCAGACGCTTTGTTTTACCACACACAGTCAGTCCACCACTGATCCTACACCATCTGTGGGGTATTTGGCTGTCACTGAACCCCCACATTTACGTTTGGCACGATGCTAGTGCCAGGCGCAGCCAGCGGCTTCGACATGTGAGCTAGATTTAACTGGGAAAAAAGATGTCGCAGCTATTCAAATGGCAACACAAAGGCCCCTTTCCATTCTCTTTTACCTGATCAGTAAAAAGTAAGTAAAGTTGTTAAGAGTTGGCTCCGTTTGAGGGGAGATGAGTGTTAGAACTGTCACAGATGGGGTGCAATTATCCCAGGCACCAGAATGGATGGATTCAGCCTTTTAACACTTCCTCCTCTCCTAAAAGCTTTATTTGAAATCCCTTTATTGGCAAACTGGCTGGAGTGCAGCCCATATTTGACGCTCCCCACTAGAGATCATCGCAAATTCCACCCATATTTTGTCATTTTAGTCTCCATCTCTGTAAATAAATATAGACAGTGATTGCTTTCTGGTGAAACCTCATCTTTTTCCTGCAACTAGATCAGTCGAGAGACAACTACTGTTCATCTTGTCTTGCTAGTTTTGTGGACTCTAATGATACAAGTTAAAAGTTTTCGTGGCAATTCTAATTCACACACTCTACCTACTTGACTCGAGTATCTGATAATATCAGTTCAAACTGTTCCAGAACCTAATCTGCCAGTATTAGAGAGAGACTCTCATGTCCCTCTCAAGTTAGCATTTATGGCTCTAAAAGCAGTAGAATAATGTTCTACTGCTGTTAAACGGTGTGCAGATGTAAGAGGGAGAAAGGCTCTCACTCTTAATGGATCCAGCTACATAATGCCCAGTCCCCTGTGTTAAAACTCACAACCTTCTCCTTTTATGTCTCCAGCCAGTATCCAGGGATCGGTGTCCGTGATCACGCGTGTGCGCACGTGTTTGTGTCTGTGTGGTGTGTTCACCCACACAGCGTGTAGCAGTGTTGGATCGATGGACTACAATCGAGTCTTGGTGGGTCATTCACTGCAGTATGCCTGTTTTAATGACTGCCATATCTCCGTCCATCTGTCATACTCAACAGGGCCTGGTAGAGGGGCTTAGCAGGGGCTTGGGGGTTCTTCTGTGCTGGATTAAACACGGTAATTGTCAGCTCTCACCATGGTGCTCCCACCAGAATCTCAACTGATGCCCGCGATAGGAGAGACAGACATCGTCTCTCTCTACCCCTCTCTTTCTCTCTCTGTCCCTCTTTCTCTCCCTCTCTCCTTCCTCCCCACCCCCCCCCCTTCGGTTGAATATGATGTCAGGGGAGATAATTCTAACGAGCTGTTTAACTCCTCATTCACTGTGCAAACAGCCAACCAGGTACAGCAGACCTTGTGGTGATTCTGATTTGAGTAACCCACCAGATCTTAACGAGCATTTGAAGTATTGCCAGTATCTTGAATGGTGTTGAAGTATGCAGATATATGTACATTGCTACATGGGATAGGATCTACATGGGGAATGGAGATGCAACAAGGTGGGGGAAGAGACCCGACGATCTGGACAAAATCGACCCTAAAAAAAGGGCTTTCCATGTTGAGTTTGAAAGGTTCCAGAGTTGAAGAATCCGACAGAGTGAGGTGAGCATGAGAAGCAGGTGGAACCACATCTGTGTCTATGAGTGGTAATGATACCCTGGCTCATACTGTAGCCTCCCTGGCTGAATGTTAGCAGTGTGTGTGTTTGTGTGTGAGAGAGTCTGTGCGTGCATGCGTGTGAGCAGGAGAGAAACACAGCACCATCTATCAGCAGCTTGCCGCTGTCCTGCAGGGGACAGAAGTGGGTTATCTCAAGTCCAGCTCCTCACGTCCTCAGGTACACAGCACGTCTAGTTCACCGTGCACACACCATGTTGCGTCATCCCTGGCTGCCGTTCCCTCCTTCTGCGCCCCGTTGCTCTCTCGCTCGCTCTTTCTCTACCTCTCTCGCTCGCTCTTTCTCTACCTCTCTCGCTCGCTCTTTCTCTACCTCTCTATCTCTCTCCCTCTTTCTCTCTCTCGCTCTTTCTCTTTCTCTACTTTTTCAACTCTCTGAATTTTATAGACCGGTTGCTGTTCTTGGAGGAGTACCATTGTGTCTGTTGTGTTGGCTTTCCAGAAGCCACACTGCAATGGGAATGAAAACAAGAGAACAAAAGCAGGCCACCTGCCCCTGCCTACAATATGTACACACCTCATTGCCAACCCTCACCTCCTTCCACTCTCAAACCTTGTATACCAACGTGCCTCTCCTGTCAACTCTGCACAGCAATGGACGTCTGCCAGAATCAATGTCCATCGTAGTCAAAGTGGAGAAAGAAATTGGTGGCCATTATTTCTATAATGAGGATCAAAGTACAGAGCTTTCATCCCAGCCTGGCGACTCTCATCATGGCTCTGATGGTTGTATGTGTAACTCAACAGACTTGGGTATGCATGCTAATGTACCTTCTCTCTCTCTCTCTCTCTCTCTCTCTCTCTCTCTCTCTCTCTCTCTCTCTCTCTCTCTCTCTCTCTCTCTCTCTCTCTCTGTCTCTCTCTCCCTCACTCTCTTTCTCTCTTTCTCTCCTCTCTTTTGTTCTCTATCCCTCTCTACTTCTCTCTCTCTCACTCTCCTATCTGTTCTCTATCCCTTTCCACTTCTCTCTCTCCTCTCTATTTCTCTCTCTTTCTCTCTCTCCTCTCCTCCCCACGCCCTCTGAGACTGGCTGATAGTCATCTCTATTCATCTCAGAGTCAGGTCCCCTCATTGTTACATTATTAGGTGGTTTCTACTCACTATCTTTCACTATGTAAATCTGCCAGGCAATTAATGGCTTCAGATAGATCATCTTACAAATAGTATCCAGAAGAGATAGTTATTTCTGTGGGGGACTGGGTAACTGCTTGCGCGATGATGTATTTTTGTATCCTTCTTGGCATAAAGACTGGAGTGATTGTGTGTGTCCTTGTGGCCTGTCTCATTAGGGCTGAAGAAGGATGCAGACTGAGAGACAGGTTTGCTTCTACATTTACATTTAGTCATTTAGCAGACGCTCTTATCCAGAGCGACTTACAGTAAGTACAGGGACATTCCCCCGAGGCAAGTAGGGTGAAGTGCCATGCCCAAGGACACAACGTCAGTTGGCATGACCGAGAATCGAACTGGCAACCTTCGGATTACTAGCCCGATTCCCTCACCTTCGCTTCGCTTCACCCTCGCTTCTAGAGTCCCGCAGACTCAAGTCAGACTATGAGCAAGCTGAAATGTGTGTGAGTGCTGCTCATTTTAAAATGGAAAGCGCCCTGCCAATTAATGTCCTTCCACGTGAGAAGGCCAGGAGGGTGCAGAGGGAGAGGCGGGTGAGTTGTGGGTGTTGGAGGAGAGACGGGGGGGGGTGAGGCAAGTTGGAAGGAGGAGAATTTGGTGAGGAGGGAGAGGTGGGAGAGGAGTGGGAGAGAGGAAGAGGGGGAGGAGTGTGAAGAGGGAGGAGAGGGTGAGGTAGGACCGGGTCTAGCACCTAGTTAATCATCCCACCTGTTCCACCCTCTCCTCCTGGCTGCAGGTGCATCAGAGCAGACAAACCTGTGGTCCTGCTGAGCTTATTAAAGGGCTGACAAGACCTTCACCCTGAGGATGTCTCTGTGTGTCTGTGTGTTTGTGTGTGTGAGGGTACGTGTGTGTGTGAGCGCACGCACAAGTTTTAAGCCATTGTTTCTTGTTTTTTTCTCATCTGTAAAAACTGCTTTCATCTATGAAAGAAGGCAGCATGCCACAGCTTTCCTAAGCGGCCGTCTTCATCCTTCCTGTGATTGGGCCCATGAAGAAATGCAGTGGCCAATCAGTCACCTCTCTCTCCATCTCAACATGGGTCACAGAGCTGAGGTAGGAGATAATAACAGGGAAGTGAAGCTGATGATGTCATAATAACAGAGTGGCCAGAAATAGGTCTGCATCTGCACCTGCTCAGAACACGGTTCAGAGGAGGAGGAGGAGGAGTTGGTGGAGGTTGGGGTGGAGGAAGAGGAAGGGGAGAGAGGAGGAGGAAGGGGAGGAGAGAGAAGGAGGACAAGGGGGAGGTGGAAGAAGGGGAGGAGGGGTTCGGAGGAGGAGGAAGATGAAGAAGAGGAGGAGGATGGATGAGTAGGAAGTGGAAATGGAGGGAGGAGGAGGAAGAGGAGGAGGAAGAGGCTGAGGTAAGATGTTAACGAAGTGCGCCTTTTAAATAATTCATCTCCCTTCTGTGTCTTTTTGAAGGAGTGTGCATGAGAAAGAGAGAACCAGAGAAACAGAGAAACAGAGAACCAGAGAAACAGAGAAACAGAGAAACAGAGAACCAGAGAAACAGAGAACCAGAGAAACAGAGAACCAGAGAAACAGAGAAACAGAGAATCAGAGTGAGAAAAAGGCAGAAAGAACATTGGAGAGCTAGTCAGAAAGACAGTCAGACAGTCAGTCAGTCAGACAGACAGACACTCCTCTTGCTCCACTCCCCCAGCCCTTCCTTCCATCCACCCTTCCAAGACTGGATCTGTCTTCTGTTTGATGTAGCGTGTGCTGCAGGGTGGCTGTTTCTATGGTACTGGAGAAACATGGAGATGTTCATATTGAAGAACACACCACAGAGGTGGGAGAAAAGGAGAAGAAATGCAATCCAAAGAGAATATGGGAGAATAGGAAAGTCAATAAATACAAAAAGCAGCATCAGAGTCCATCTGAAGTTTGTCCCTGCTTTCCTCATTCTGTAAAAATGCTTGAGGAATATTTTTTGTGTGTTGTGGAAAAAAGAGGGAAGGGGGCGTTTTACCCCCTCTATCTTTGTCTCTACAGAGGCTTCTCACAGCGGGGGCAAAGTCACTTTGAATTTGGAATTTGGAGAGCTTTTTAATCACAACCAAATCTAAAATGACATTGGCTGCCAGACAAAACAGCACTGGAACAGATTTGCCCTCAAGAGACGCGTGAGAATGCGACAAAATGTGAACGCTTGACAAAATACCCAATTTGTGTTTCCTGTCCTCCATGTGAAAAGTAATATAAAGTCCACAGATTCCATTGAACACTGTTTAATTAACAAAAGCTCCTTGTTATTGTTACCTTTCAATCAATTAGATTTATTAATGTATTCAAGCCCCTTGAGACATGAGCCACGTCTTTCAATTCCAATATGTTCTTATTTGATTGCTTCAACGCTTTAGAAATGCATGGAGTGTTCTACCTCAGTGTTACTGTAATACAGTCCAATATCTCAAGTCAGACGGATGCATCTACTAACACAGAGTGACTTTAAACAGGGATCTCCCATACATTACAGCACACAGTCATCCATCTCAGGCCTCTGTGGACCGGGTCGAAGACACTGGGATGAATATTGACTGTCGGTGAGGTAATAGTAAAAAAAAAAAGAGCAAACCGATAGTGTTGATGCACTCCCCCCCCCCCCCCACCCCATCCTTAATCCCTGTCCTTCCACTGGGCTGATCTGTCTCACTGTGGGCTCACTCACTCCCTCACTCTTACCAGTGTGTCTGAGCAGAGAACATGTTGAGAGTTTGGATTGGAGAATCACATGAAACACACAAACGTGTTTTTCCCTTTGCTGAACACAGTAAATAATACACAGAAGATAGTACAATGAGAAACTTGGAAGAAGAACATCTGAAAGAATCTAAAATATGACTTTCATGTATTATTGTTCTTGTTTTGTTTCAGAGATGTTGAGAATCACAGCGACGTAGTTGGAGGGAGATAACTGGGTTTTATCAAGAGTCTTTCACCAACCTCATGACAGTAGGCTGTTTTTAACTTGAAACAAGGCAGAAAGCCAGGACCCATTTTACAGTAAAGTGTTGTATTGGGGGTTTGTTAGCACAGCGAGTGTTCCCTCCTCAGGTCTGTGGATGCTTCTGCTCTCCCTGTAATTAACAGGGCTGTGAGTAATGAGTCTTAGAAGATTAAACATCTTTATCCCCCTTACACACACTGAAGAGTAATTATCTAAGCCCATGAACGATATGTTATCTTCGGAGGGGGATGAGACAACAAACACTGCCAACGCCAAAGTGAGGAAACACTCTCTCACAGACACACGCACACACACACACAATAAGGACTGCATGCACACACACAGACACACACATACAGTATTCTGCAATCTTGAAGCTCTCTGTCCCTATCTTCAGTGGGCCTAAAGCTGAAGAAGGAGGAGCAGGAAGAGCATGATGAGGAGAAGGAAGGGCAGGGGAGGAGGGCTGGGAGTGTAGGGGAGGAGCTGAGAGTGTTGCTTTACAAAGTTTTCCCCAAGGAGTAACTAATGAATTCATTAGTTGCATGACTCCTAGTGTGTGTGTATTAAAGGAATAACTGAAAGAAGGGAGAGAGAGGTAGAGACAAAGACAGATGCAGAGACAGAGGTAAAAAAACAGAGAGGACACGAAGAGAGGGGTAGAGACAGAGAGAAAGAGAGGAAAATACAGTCAGAAAAAACAAGTTTCTCATCTTAATAGGTGTTTTTTAGTCGAGCAGAGTTTTAGAAGTGCTGAATGTATGTGAAATGAAAGCAAGAGATACTCACCTGTGTGTCCTGCAGGTGTGACCAGACGTGCACCAGGTGCTGTTTGAGTGCTGAGGGGAAACCCAGTTTGATGCATGCTGTGGGGAAGAACAGGGCACAGACGTGTCAGTAACTTCCCAAACCCTCCAGTGAAGATGAAGAGCTATCCAAGCCAGATTGGGCTGTTACGCTTTCATACCAATTCATCTTTTAGAACAAGCTTTTAGAAACCCGTCCCCAGAAGTGTAGCCACACCAACTCCAAGCTGTTGCTGTCATCTAATCTATTGGGTAGTACGTTCTTACAGTGAGATGTCCCTTTTCTCTCTCTCACTCTTCCACTCAGTTGATCCCAAGTCTAAGCCAGACAAATATTTACTCCCCTTCAACCTCCGACACACTAGGAGTTAGCCCAGTCTAGTCCCATGCTCTCAGAGGTTGTTCTCTCCCCCCCTCTCTCTCTCTCTCTCTCTCTCTCTCTCTCTCTCTCTCTCTCTCTCTCTCTCTCTCTCTCTCTCTCTCTCTCTCTCTCTCTCTCTCTCTCTCTCTCTCTCTCTCTCTCTCTCTCCAGGTCTCGTCTCTCCCCTCTCAGCCAGTCGTCTCTCAGAGTGAAGGATGGCATCTGTTTTCTTTCTCCATCTGTTCATCCCTTTCTTCCTCCGCAGGGAGCACGCTCAGTACACCCTGGGCCCACAGGAGCTCCTGATCATCCAGCCGTCCATATCTCAACATGCTTCTCTTCAACGCTCCACACAAACACACACACACACACACACACACACTAACACAAGCATGTATTCACAAGCACATCTACACACCCCACGGCAATCCCCTGTGGGTATAACTCTGATTGCCATGGCGACACAACAGCACGAGAGGGAGGCAGTTCTGCACCTGTTGGACAGGTTTGCCTCCATTTTGATGGCGGCCCGTGAGGGGAGCGTTGATTCTTGTGTTGTGATGAATCGTCCGTCTGGCCAGTTAGCCAGTCCATCAGGCCCTCAGTGATGTGGTGCTGGGCAGCACAGGGGCCACTGGCTGCTTAAGGAGCTCCAGATTAATTCAACCTGTCACGAAACATATTGGGTTTATTTTCCTCTGAATCTTGTTTGCTCTCCTGATTCTGCCCATTCATAACAATTACAGTGCTTTCATACCTCCTGTTTGTCGTTCGAGGCACCGCTGTGAAAATTACAGACGGGTGGTTAGTTACCGCTTTGCGCGTGTTGAGAAACAATGCATGGAGGAAGAGGAAATGGCTCCCAGAGGAAGGAGGAGGCAAAACGATGCTGGAGAGTAAACAAGAGGCGCTCGCTTGGCTCTGAACAGAGCCGTGGTTCTGTGCTTTTGTACTGTAGCATCAGTTGAAAACAAATACAAGCTTTTTGTGTGTTTTTACTGTAATGGGAAGGTTGACCCAGCATGTGTTTCGCATTTAAACGAAGGACCAAGGGAAACGATGACTCAGCTTGTCACAAGCCCTTTGGTCACGCTTACCCCCACACATACGCCCCCCCCCCCCACACACACACACGCCCACACACACATACACCCACAAACACACACACACATACACACACACGCAAACACACACACAGGATGCTGCCACTAGAGTGATCCCTACTGACAGGAAGACAGAGGTACGGAAATGTGAGAGGGAGGGAAATGTTTTGACATCACACATAACATCTCAATGGATGTGACTGGAGCAAATCCTGTCTGATGTTATACCGGGCATGCTGTGTTTGGGTTTCAAAGACAACACAGCACAAAGCGGTGACTGCTCACTTTCCACTGCTCTCTAACCTGAGCTCCTGAATAGACTGGGTATTTGGTGCTCTATTGATGAAAGCCAAACTAAGACTTAACCTCCATGCACGGAATTTGGATTAAAATGTAAACCGCCACGCTGGTCCCAGAATTCCATTAGATTGTGTGAACACCAGACCCCAGGTTAAAATAAAAAGAGATAGAGATGACCTGACCTCCACATTGCTTACTGCAGTTAAAACTCAGGAACTGTTATCTCTCTCTTCCTTTCCCTATCCCTCTCTCTCTCTTTATCTCTCACCCTCTCACTATTTCTCTCTGTCTCTCTCTCTTTGTCTCCCTCTTTCTCATTCTCTCTTTTGTTCTCTCTGTCTCTCTCTCTCACTCTCTCTCGATGTCCTACTCTCTTTTTCTCTCTTTCTCCCTCCCTATCTCCCTCTGTTAATTCAATTCAGTTCAAAGTATTTTCTTGGCATGAATGTTCAGGTTAAATCATGTTGTCAAAGCAGTCCACAGTGATGGGACAACACATGTAATTATTACTGTAACACACATCAGAGAACTTAATCATAATAAATAATTAAATCGATAATTATAATAATGCCATGTAACAGATAATATATTATTATAATAATTTCACATTTCTCTCTCTCTCTCTCTCTCTCTCTCTCTCTCTCTCTCTCTCTCTCTCTCTCTCTCTCTCTCTCTCTCTCTCTCTCTCCCTCCCTCCCTCCCATGATGTACCCTCTCTCTCTATTCTGATGATGTTTAGTCTTCACGGTATGCCGGCAGGTAGGGAGAGCGCTGCCTAGAGCGGCCTGTTGACAGTGGATAATGAGCGGCCACATGTTCAATGGACGTCTTTGTTTCGAGAGAACGCATGAGGCGTTGTGTCAGTCGCATGTGCATCAGTCCACAGGAACGACGCACTAGAGTGTCTTGAGTCTTGAGTCACTCCTGAGGCTAATGCTTTTGTCTTTTGTGAGTCAACACTTGTCCAGGAACAAATGCTCTCTAGGTTTTCTGCTCTGAAAAAACAAACAAATATATTCTTCGGTTTTGGAATACCCCGCTGAAGGATGGAAACCTTTTCACATTTGAAAACATTTCTCAATTTCATGGCAAGGTTTCCTTGATAGCCCCACATCCGACCGCTCTCTGTCAACAGTCACTGACGGCATGAGAGGATGTGTGGTCTATAACTGATGCTGAAATTAGGAAGGATTTGCTACCAAGGATACTAAAAGGGTTTGGTGATTGATGGTCCGCAGCTAAAATCAATTTTGGCAAACATGGTGCACTCTCCTGCTCATCCTCATTCTCCCTTCCTGTTCTCTACGCAGCTCAACATGTAATAAGAGATTGATGGATCTGAGAATCTGAGACAGTAGGACTAGAACCCTTCCTAGACTACATGAGGAAACATAATACTGGTTATCCACCGGCATGGAGTTGCATATCAGGATGAAATGGACATATTGAGCAGACAGTTAATTCCAGATACGGTATTCACACAGGCAGTCTCACTTGAGGAAGTTTACCACTTTGAAACAGCTCCCGTCAAATGACTTCCTTTCTGCTTCTTCTCTCAACCTTTGTCTGGGGGTGGCTTCAAATCTTGAATCCATTTCTTTAATAACGTCTCAGCACAATAGGTTTTCTTTCATTTTAATGATCAAGTCCTCCACTTTCTCTTTATCCCCCTCCCTTATCTCTTTTCCTCACTTTCTTTCTCGCTCTCTTTCTCTCCATTTTACTCCTCCTCTCTCTCTCCATTTCTTCCTCCACATTGTCTGTCTGTGTAGTATCATTTTTGGGATTTGATTTCTCTCTCAGTCGAGGCGGAAACTGTCCGAGGGTGCTTCACAGCAGATGAATTCAAAACTAAAATTCATACTTGACAACTGTCACAGCCATGTAGGTAGCACTTCGCCACAGGTGGGTGAATCCATGAGTCAATGTCTAGACTGGACAGAGAAAAACACACACACACACACACCCACACCCACACACACACACACACACACACACACACACACACACACACACACACACACACACACACACACACACACACACACACACACACACACACGCACACAAGCTGCCTTTTCCCCCAACACATGGGGCTTATTGAGAGGTAATGGAATGGAAGTCTCTGTAGAAGGTAGTAGTTTGTATTCAAGGATTTGACTTCATCTGGATTGAGATAACCTTCTCTCCAAGTGGGTGATTATAGGTCCATCTCAAAGGATATTATCAGACTGGTGCTACTTAACAGTTGGTCGGCCTTCACAAAACAAGCAGTGACTTAACAATTAAACCACAGGTGGCAGCTGTTCCACACAAACGTAGTCATTTAGACAGCAAAATGAAACTCTAAAACAGCAGTGATTCTCTGTCTGGGGCCACACCCTCCAGGCAAGGAGCACCTGTAGCTCTGCTCCTTGAACAAGTGGCTAATCTGTCTGCGAACAGAAGTGACCTCTACTCTCCAAGCACTCTGTGTCAATCAACCAGAGAACTGCTTCATAACTGGAGGAGAGGAGAAAACCGAGCAGAGGAGGAGAGAAGAGAGGAGAGGAAGGGAGAGGAGAAAGGAGAAAAGTGGAGTGGAGAGGAGAAGAGAAGAGAGGAGAGGGAAGGGAAGGGGAGAAGAGAAGCGGAGAGGAAATAAGACGACAGGACAGGAAAGAGAGATGCCAGCCTAAATAGAGGGGCAGTTATTAGTTATTAGGCAAACACTCTATTGAGGCTGCATTCAGCTATGAGCCATCACCATTTTAACTGTTTGGATCTGTCTGAGAGCACTTTCTTCAGTAAAATGCTTTAATTGCGCGACAGGGTGGTTCAGAGACAACGATGCAGGTCATGTTTTGTAATTTTGCTCCTTTTGGAGCCATTATCCTATAAATGTGATGGGTGACTGTACACAGGCTCAACCTGGTGACCCTCTAAAGAAAGGAGTCAGGCTCTCCTGAGTCTCAGCAACACTTACACACTCTCTAAACATCTACCTGTCCACCTCTACCTATGACTGTAAATACGATACCCCCTTTTCACGTCTTCCTCGCTCACTCTCTCTCTATCTCTCTCCACCCCCGTCTTCCTCTCTCTCCTCCCTGGTTGTCTGAGTGTCTCTACCCTGGTCCCTGGTCCCTGTGTCTGGAGCTAAGTCCTGCATGATAATGATCTAGATCAATAGCAGGGGATCAGACCTTGGCATACACACAAACATACACAAACCCCTCATATCTTTCAAATGGCTCAAAGGTAGACTCCTAATAGGCAGGTTGATGAATAACACGACCTCCCGTATCCCACCAACCCCCCCCCCCCAGCTACACACACACACACACACACACACACACACACACACACACACACACACACACACACACACACACACACACACACACAGACATACATAAAAACACAGCTCAAAGCTCAGATTTCTTGCAATTACCACAGTCTGGTCTCCATCATCCTACATAATTTCTATTCTTCCTTCCTTCCTTCCTTCCTTCCTTCCTACTTTCCTTCCTTCCTGCCGGCCTGTCTGTCTGTCTACCTCCCTCCCCTGCTCCCCTCTTCAACCTGTAAAAACCTATACAGGCCCACAGGGCCAATATCTCTTCTTCCTCCATAGCCCACTGAACAAAGTAAATTGAAAGCATCCTCTCGTCCTCTGTCTTCTCCTCTGTCCTTCCCTCCTTCCCGCTCTCCCTCCAAACATCCCTCTTCGACTCCCCTGCCCTTCATCCCTCTCTCCTGCGCCTCCGACCCCCCTGTCTTCTTCACAGAGTGGAGCACGCCCAAATTGAATCAATCCATACGGTGCGCCTGTTGAGGATGTTGTTATCTTTGTTTCGGCGTGTAGTACAGCCGGGTCCAAGGACGAGGGGTGTTTGCATCCGTCTCTGCATCACGCCTCTGTGCCTTTGGGGAGGCCCCGGACCTGCTGGCACAGGAGGACAGGGAGAGCAGGCGTGAGTCATCAGCCATCAGTGCCGGCACAGTGTCTCTGCGTTGCTCTGTTTCGCTAACACACGCAGCGGGAGAGAGCCATGGAGGTACTGCCTCACTTCAACTCAGGACTTGTGCCTCAGCACCACACTCCTCTGTTTCCTTCTCCCTGCTGACTCGCTCCCTTTTTTCGCTCACACGCACCTACTGCTACACACACACACACACACACACACACACACACACACACACACACACACACACACACACACACACACACATCTCCTCCATGTTGCCCCCCCCTGCTCACCCCCCGTAGCTCCAGGCTGGATAGCTGCCTGTTTCCAACCCCTCCCCATGGCCAGCTGTTTCCCAGGTGTAACGAGACATGTTGGCCCTGCTGGAGGTGCACCACCGAAACCACCAGCACTCATGCATAATCCATGATCCCACCCTGGCCTCCTGCTAGGATTGGCCGACACGCCGCTGACACGCTAAACAATGGCAAGATGTCCCCATGTTTATTTATCGGATAGGCGCTGCGGTGTGCCAAAGAGAGATGGATCGAGAGAGAGAGATAAAGAGAGAGAGATAGAGAGTAAGTGGGGGAGAGAAAGAGAGAGAGAGTGAAAGAGGGGGAAAAAGAGACAGAGTGTGACAGATCATTTATCTCCTGCATCTGTATGTATCCTGTCTGCTCTAATGGTCTACCTCCCGAGCCTGTCTTCTGAGGGAACAAGGAAGACAGCTCCAGCCTCATCCCCAGCCCCAGCCACAGACAGCCTCTTCCTCAGCCATAACCTCCGTCTCAGCCTTCGCCTCAGCCCGCCTTGTCAGCTCCAGCCCCAGCTTCAACCACACACACACACACACACACACACACACACACACACACACACACACACACACACACACACACATGCACACACACACAAACACACACACCTTAAACCTTTGGTAACACACTGTTTCAGCCCTGGGGAGTAGGTTTCACGTTCCCTTTGTAACTTCCTATCAGTTCCAGATAACCTCAGCTTCACTCATCTCATCCTGAACCATCTGTCATTACCATAAAGATTTCAGAATTGATAACAGACAGACACACACATGAACGCACACACCACCGCCTCCACAAAGACGTTTTCACAGAGTCCAGCACTGACCTGTGGGTTATTGCGCAGATTTCTCTCACCAAGCCCTTAGTGAAGACACAAACAGGGAGAAAAAGAAAGAGAAAGAGCTGGAGAAAGAGCTCCCTCTGACCAGATAAAGCACGGACATACATGTATTTCTGAGTAGTGAGTGAAAGAGATGATCTTGCTCGCTGGCCTGCTCACTCAGATCTAACTCATATTCTGTGCCAGGTACAGAGGGAACAACTTTTGTGTGTTGAAAAACTCCCTCACAGTCTCTGAAGATATTTATGTCATTTTCTGGCTAGTTATTTATCTTCATCTCTCCCTCTCTCCCTCTGCCCTTCTCCTCCTCTCTCCCTCTCTCTCCCTCTCTCTTTCTGTTTTGCTAACTCTCTTTCTCATCAGCAAAAAGGCTTGGGCAATTCTGTAATATTGTTGTGCAGACATGCTCTCTCTCTCCTTTCCAATACCGCTAAATGCTCCAAAGGAGATTGTATTTCTGTAGCAGAAGAGTAATTTAGAGTGTGTGACACAGGCTTACTGCTCCCAGAGTTGTATCTCTGTGCGGCTGGCTCAAATTACCTACTGTATCACTTAATACACTGTGGTGGCTATGTTTTCACCTCTACTCTCTTCTTCTTGCCTCTCTTCACCTCACCTCACCTCTCTTCACCTCACATCTCTTTCCCTCACCTTTCCTTACCTCTCCTTTTCTCCTCTCTCGTCTCCTCTCCTGTCCTCTCCGGTCCTCTCTTCTCCTCACCTGCCCATCAAATATCTCCATTTGTAACTGAATGTGTAGGTATTATTCAGCTTTTTTCCTCCCAGCTGCCCTTGGTAGCTTCCTGACTGCTTGGACTGCCACTAGGAGGCAATGTTGTCACTAGATAGATCCCCAAGGGGTGGGGTGTGGGTGGGTGGGGGGGGTGGGGGGGGGAGACGACAACAACCAATAAAGACAAACAATCAACACAGATTGTGTGTGTGTGTGTGTGTGTACGTACGTGTGTGTGTTCCATATGTGTGTACAGCTGTGTGTGTCCTCTCATTCTCTTGTGTGTCTCACAGATAAGGGTTCTCTCTCTGATTAGGCTGCAGCGTTACATGCAGTGCTAGCATTCCGCTCAGCCTCTCAGCATACTGAATGATACTTCTCTGTCAGAAATAGATCAAATAGGGAACGCTCAGATGAACAGGGAAGTCAGAAGCATGCTTAGCATAACGAATGCGTACACTGCCACACACATGAATACTGGGATTGTGCGGGACAAGCTGTCAATTGGTTTCCATATGGATAAAGTTAGTGCAGTGGGGTATTTCCATTTTTATTTCAGTAGTTGTGTTTCATGAGTTGTTGAGACACTTCACATTTTAACAACAAAGCTGGAATGAAGAGTTAGAGGAAGATGAGGAAGAAGAGATGAAGACTATTAGTGGGACCTCTGGACTCGGACCAACCCTTTGACCCAGAGACTTTTCTATGTGCTGTGTGGTACTGATCCATCCAACACATGGTAGATCTATCAGATCACAGACACATCATCAAAGAGGAAACACATACGAGAGCCAACTGAATCAGAACGTCAGCTGTCGAAGGATCTGATCCACACATCACCCATGCAGTGGCTCTGTGCAGACTGTGAATCAGCACTGCCTCAAGGTAACATGCTAGTTAATCCCCCTCCCTGCCAAGCCAAAGCCTTCCCAGCCTTGTGAACCGATAGCAATAAACGTTAGGTAGCCTCGTTAACGGGAGATTCTTCCCCGGTCTTCCCGTGTCTCTCCCGACGAGGCACCGTGAATGTTTTTACGATGCGTCTACCGATAGGAGTGATGCATCGTGGGGGATGGAGGCCGTAATGAGATGCAGCACGCGGCGCCTCTCCTCTCTGTTCTCCACTCACCTCGTGAGCGGCAGGCGGGCCTCGCGGCGGGGGCTTAAACCTGAACAAAGAAGGCCAACACACGCCCGCACGCTCCCTAACGCATGCAACGCACACTCGCTCGCACACTCGGTCGTGTGAATTAATGATGATGTTACAACGGCAGCGGTGATCTTTGCCGTTTCACGACTGCATTGTTCCAAGGGATGGAGACAGAGAGAACAGGTACGCATGTGTTAGAGCGAGGGACAGCGGGATGGAGAGAGGAAGTGGGTAAGTCCGCGTGTGCTCTGTGCGAAAGTCAGAGAGGGGCGGCGGAGAGAGAGAGATGGGGAAAGAAGGTGAAAGAGAGTGAGAGAGAGCTATAGAAAAACAGAGAAAAAGGGGAGGGACCGGGACGGAGAGAGGGATGGACGGATGGGGAGAGAGCGGGCGCTGTCGTCTCTTCATATTAGCCCCGCAGAGGGAGGGGGGGAGAGAGGACCGCTGGGAGATACGGGGGATGTCATTTTCAAGTGTTGATCGACCCCGTCCGCTCTGTGTCACTCACTCTGCTCAGCGTCCCCTCCCCACACTCCTCAACGCTGCTCTGCGTCCTATTTTGCACTTCTCTCCCTCTCTATCACCCTTCCTCTGTTTCTTTTCTTCCCGTGCGCAGACTATATCGGACTCAGTCCACGACGGTGTCTGCGGGAACGACATGCTGAGTGACAAAGAGCGTATCGTTCACAAGAATGAACAGAAGCCATTTCATACAACAGGCACGACAACAAACACTTCAGATTCAGTGCGCGGCTGCGCACTATGATGGGACTCGCTGTGGAGAGACCACCTTTTAGAAACCTGGCAGCGCATCCTGCACTACCATTTCTATAATTGGTCGTCCTAGAACTGATGCTTTTGATGCCAAGAACAGAGATTCATTATAATTGTACATTAAGAACACAGCCAAAGCACGCTTATGATGACAGTATTTGAACAGGCCCATGGAGATGCATGGAGATGGACGGCGTTAAGCCCTCCCCCCAGAGTCATCTCTAGGTGATTGCAACACTGTGACCGAGCTCTGTCTGTCTGTGCCAGCCTAAAGAAAAGCAACAGGGATAAAGCTTCCTATTGACAGCTGCTCAAACACACAGATCACACAGATTCTTCCCCCTTAGAGACCCTGAAACTGACAAAAGAGGAAAGACCAAGGGCAAATATCCTGCCCTAGATATGCAGTACTAGATATCACTGTGTGTGTGTGTGTGTGTGTGTGTCGGAGGTAGAGTCTGCGGAGAGGTTGCACCCCCTGGGAGGTTAGATGGAAAAATAGAGATAGAAAAAGAGGTAGAGAGAGCTGGAGAGAGAGGGATGGAGAGAGAGAGAGAGAGAGAGAGAGAGAGAGAGAGAGAGAGAGAGAGAGAGAGAGAGAGAGAGAGAGAGAGAGAGAGAAGCTGAAATAGTGTGTGTGTAGTGTGACCCCTGACCTCTTGGATGTCCATGGCAGTGTCCGTCTATAAATCAATTTGACGGACAGCACCAACATGTCCCGTGGATTGCGCTGGCATCTGTGTTACTGCCCATGGGCACTGCCCTCTCCTTTACACACACACACGCACACACGCACGCACGCACACGCACACACACACACACACACACACACACACAGTTGCAGTCAATGAATCATATTAGAGGGATAATGAACCATTTAATGACCTGTGTGTTGATTTATCAGTCACACTGGAGAGGCCAATTTTAAAAATATAACTCCATAAGTCACCCGTTGCCGGTTCACTGTCGTGTGTGGCGTGGGACTCACCACATCTCAGCCGTCACCCCGTTAATCAGGACACCATTGGGGAGCGGTGTTGGCATGGCAATGATCGGCACCGCCTACCGGTCAGCCACCAAGACTGTCTATTGGCCGATCTGAGGAGAGAGAAGCTTGTTCCATTGGACGGTGGCTCTCAAACAACCAACCTGGTCCCATCCATTGACCAAGTCCTGCGCTCCTGAGCTGAAGCGACAGGGGACAGACACACAAGGAAGGAGGTAGTGATTCCTGTGCTCACCTAGGAAGACGTTCACCTCTACATTTACTGGAAAGAACTGAAAAGAACATCTGAAAGACGATTGGTTTTGCCTTCAAATGTCCGTCTTACAGATTGATTTCACAGCATCAATTATTTAACGTCTGCTTTAGAACTGATTCCTCAAATACAATTTGGCATATGAATATAGATAGATAGGGAGGCTATCATGTATGATAGTCTCTCTGCAGCCCAGGCTGTGTTGTTGTCTGTGGCTGTATTTTCAGGAGGTTCTGAGCCATCAGACTCTCTCTCTGTCCTCCAACATTCCCAGGTTTACTCTCTGGTCACAGCAACTCACCCCGAAGGAGCCAAATTCAGTAAATAGCAGTGAGTGTGTGTGCGTGTGTGTGTACGTGCTCACATGCTGACGTGTTGACGTGCTTGCGTGTGTGCGCAATGATCTATTTTTGTTTGTGCTTGGGTGGGTGTGTACACGTGTGAGTGCACTTGCATGTGTGGCCGTGTTGTGTATGTGTGTGTGCATTCAGTGTGCGTGTGTGTGTGGGGGAGTATTCCTTCATGTTCTAAAATCGTACCCCTGGGACGTGCAGATCTGGGCATGAGGCCCGATGGCCATGCTGGTCACAACAACAGCTCTGACCTGGTTCCCCTCCCCAGTGTCTGAGGACAGGACTAGATGCATCTGGGTCAGTCTCTGCCTGATGGAAGCAAGATTGGAACTGGACCACAGCTGTTCTGTTTGCCCAAACTGATGCAGTGTGGTGCGTGGTGCGATGAGATACTGTGGTGGGCTGAAGGGTGTTTTGTGACAGCACAGCAGTTTCCATGCCTGAAATCCCAGTACGTAGGAGTAACTACAGCGCTGAGAGAGAGAGTCACCTGTATGAGGAAACACTGTAGAGCCCTTGTGATGTATGTTAGCCAGTGGAAATGTCATGTGCAGCTGGCACTGAAGTACATCTGGAGTGGTCTAGCAGAGATGAGAGGCTTGCCTACTTTACTTTAACAGTCTGTGGTGGTGTGATTGGACAGAGTTCTGTACTTAATGACCTCAAGCACAGTTCTTTGTCCTCTAGTATTTCTGCATTGACGAGTTACACAATCCAAAACCAGCTTCAACGATGAACTTCTATCTGGAGTTCAAACCTAATTTTAACTGTGCCCCATATGATCCACACGACAGACAAACAACACACACACAGATACTCACCCTCCACACACACACACACACACACACACACACACACACACACACACACACACACACACACACACACACACACACACACACACACACAAACACTGCCCTCCAACAAGGACAGGTGAAGAGGACAGGAAGAGAAGAGGCCCACTTTGGGTTGAATCGATGTCCGAAACATCACCTGGAAATCGATGAACTCTGTGCCAGCCTACCTACCTTCCTCAACACTGTGCCCGGAGGGTCATCGTCACACCACACCGGCCTGATTACGCTGACTGCTTCCTGGGGACACAGAGACACAGCACCCCCCCCTCGTGTCACTCGGTACAGGACAATTACACGGCAATGACTTTTAAACTGCCTTCCACTCTCTCACACTGAGGGGAGTCTTCCAGTGAGAGCTGATATTCCTACAGGTCCAATAAGCCAGTGGAAGTTGGCTGGTGTGGACTTGGATATGTTCAAACAATAAAGCGACATGCCTGTCTACTCGGCTGAGGAGAACACTAATAGACCAGCCACGGCTGGGGGGGGGGGGGGGGGGAGAAGGAGGGGGATGGAGGAGGAGGTGGGGAAGGAGAAAGCGGAGGGGAAAGCAGAGTAGGACAGGGATGGAGAGGAGGGGAGGAGGAAAGAAATGGTGAGGAGGAGGAGGAGGAGGAGGAGAGGGGGTTGGTGGTGCTACAGTAACAGCATACGTCTGTGACCTTGACCTTTGAAGCAGTGGCTGAGAGGAATATTGACAGGTTGAGAGAGAGAGAAAGACAATGCCATTACAACACCATTACTCTCACGGATAAGGAACTGGATGGCAGGGCAGGACTGTAACCAGACAATCACAAATGTGTGTGTGTTTGTGTGTACGTGTGTGTTCAGTTATGTTACTGAGAGCGGGGGAGGGAGAGCGAGAGAGTGAGAAAGACAGAGAGCGAGAGGTTCAGATTGTGTGCTGGGAGCCAGTGCTGATCTTGGGTCATTTGGCCCTGAAGGGTCCCATGGTTGAACAAGCACATGCCATAGGGCCCTGCTTACTTGAAAGACTCATCTGACCAACACAGCCAAGCACATCCAACATTCACCAGCATTCCAGAATGCTCTCCCTGGGTGGGGCCCCTCTGGAGGAGGGCACCACTGTCTCACTGCTGGGCTGTCTCACCAGCAGTGAGACAGCCCAGCAGTGAGACAGTGAGACAGCCCAGGTGTCATCTCAACCAGGATCTTTAATCTGTTACTGCTGCAGGAGGAGTCAGAGTAATGGAGACTTGAAGAAGAGAGATTGTGGATCTTTCCATGTCGTTTTTCCTCTCCAGCCAGAAGATGATTGAAGTGTTTTATCAGTTCATCACACTTTCAGACCTTCATTCTGTTTGTATAGATACAAAAAACTGGAAAAGAAACCCTTTGGAACTGTTATATAATCACATACGGAATTTTATCGAATCACCCTTGAGCCATAAACAAATCGTTCTCCATTAATGTCCTGGTATGTCCTAAAAAACAAAAGCAAAACAGAGGTATGTTACAGGTTGTGTCCTGTATGAAATGTTGCGTTTGTATGTACTGTCTAACGTTCCATGGATAGAACTTGGGACATTTTGTTCCACATAAAGTACAGTTCAATGCCTTGTGTGAAGTTGCCTGCCAAACCCTATCTTTCTTTGTGATAGGAGGTTCTGAGAGGAGTCCCTGCCGACACTCCCACGTCCAGCCCTCCGCAGCCATGGGCTGAAAGCAACACTTCACGTCATCCACCTGCTCTCATCCCCTCCCACCGTGCAGAGCCCTTTCCTCTCTTTCCATTCCTCCTTTTCTCATCCTCTCTCTCTCTCTCTCTCTCTCTCTCTCTCTCTCTCTCTCTCTCTCTCTCTCTCTCTCTCTCTCTCTTCCTTGCATCTCCCCCTCCCTCCCGCGCCCTCTTTAAGGGCCTGCTGAGCGGAGAAATCGATTTCGGAGACCGGTGAGAGGTCTAAGAAAAGGCAGAGGAGGAGAGGTGTTAAAGAAGAGAGAGAGTCTCACCCCGACTGGCCCTGTGCTCTGCTTCTGATCTCTCTCTCTCTCAATGTTGGGGCTCCAAAGCTGCTGTGTGAGGCAAACCACGCAGGCTAGGTCCTGTCTGGACATGGCTCGACACAAGGGCTTTATTACCAGATAGAGAACACAGATGGAAACAGAGAGCAAGTGAGGGAGGGACAGAGAGAAGTGCAGAAAAAAAAATAGAGAGAGGGAGGGAGAGAAAGAGGATTGGGTGGACCTAGATATTTTGATATATATTTCATGGGTTTCTAGGGCAACCACTGATAGAAGACAATACGAAAGCAAATCTTGCCTGAGGACATCAGGACATCCGTCTTTTGCTGATGTCGACTCCAGACACCCTCAAAGAAAAGGGCGTCCATTTTGACACAGTTGCTTCAACCGCTGTGTTTTTCTGGGTGATTGACAGACGTGATTTGATACTAGCTGGCTGGGAAGGTCAGACGAGTCATTTACAGCCTCTGCTGATCTATCAGCCTATCTGTCCGAGCCATAACATTGTCATTCTTAATGTGCTCTCCTGTCCTCTGTCGGTTTCACTCAGCTATCACTGTAATCATCATCATTTGATACCGCAACAAAGTGGGGATGTCAGCACCCCCAGGAGAGCAATGTTACCGCTAGCAACCTGGAGTCGTTCAGAGGGGTTAATCGATGACCTCTACGTCTCCGAATCAAAATCGGCTGAAAAGATTTCCGTCTATTGGTGATATTACGGCCCGGGTGACAAAGCATTCTTTTTTTTCTTTTCTTCTGCTCCTCCTTCTGCTCCTCGTCTGGATGGTGAATACAGGAGGATGATTAGTGGTCAGGTTCAGCCATCCGTCTGTCCCACACCCTGCGGAAAGAATCACCTGCACGGGTTGGAAAGGTGTTTCTGTCAGATGGAGGTGTGACATTTACTGCAGCTTGTTAGAGAGACAGAGCTCTCAGTCTTCCTGCTCCTGGGTGTCTAATGAGAAGAGAGGGAGGGAGGGAGGGAGGGAGGGTGTGAAAGAGAGATGCATATGGTAGGGAGGAGGGCGAGGGTGAAAGAGTGACGGCGAGTGAAAAAGAGAGATGGACAGAGAGACAAAGAGAAAAGAAAGAGAGAGAAAGAGAGAGAGAAAGAGAGAGAGAAAGAGAGAGAGAGATGAGAAAAATCCCCTCCTGCTGTTCCTTGAAGCGATGCTCACCGGGATTTTTACACTCTCTCTCCATTCAGCAGATTGACGTTCATTGCCACCGGCACTTTAGTGTGGCCGAGTTAATCATATTTAGATAAGGCTTTCAACGAGCAAAAGCATTTGCTTTTATTAGCTGTCTCTCTGCCCATAACCATGGAGGATAGTTTCAGATGGCTCTCACTCTCTTTGGAATAATCTCTTTGATGGCCATCCTACATATCTGGTCGTTTTATTAATATACTGCAGCTCTTCATAGACATATAGTATAATAAGTATGAACTGGGAATTGTATACATACAGATCAGGCATGATTAGTACACTATACTAACAATTATTACAATTGCAATCATCTGTACATAAATATGTCGCATGAAGGAAGTTCCAGCCAGGGAGATGTTGTACACGCCAGCTGTGTGTCTCAACATGAGATAAGGAGCAACAGCATTCTTCTCTTGTCCTCTTCCTACTCTGCTGCTCAGAGCTCTTAATTATTGATCCCTGGTGGGTCACCTGACTGAATCACTCAACAGAAGAATACCAGAGCCATAACATCCTCACCTCCCTCCCTCCCTCCCTCCCTCCCTCCCTCCCTCCCCATTCCTCCTTTTGAAATCCATCAAAGCCTGCTCTTCCCATCCCAAAGAAGGCCATTACAGTGAGATAGCTGGTCAGATCATTAAGGAGTAGATCCATCAGCGACATGCCCGGGATCGTCATGGCTGCCCCTCGTCATCACAGCCTTCTTAAGAAAGCTTTCGAGACCTGACGAGGCGTGATACAACGCTGTGCTGGGTACACAGGAGAATAACAGGCTTTTAACTGGTCTGGAATGTTACTGTGCTGTACAGTCATGTATTTGACCATGAAACAACCTTGGGAGCCATGCTTCTTTACAGATGAATAGATAGAGAGGATCAATGCTGCACACTTGCCTGCATACCGTGTGTGTGTGTGTGTGTGTGTGTGTGTGTGTGTGTGTGTGTGTGTGCGTGTGTGTGTGTGTGTGTGTGTGTGTGAAACCGACGGATGGCAGGAGATTGACATGTGCTCGGGGGGTTAACGTCAATGCTTCTTTTCTTGTACAATCATTGCATTGGTACGTGCATGAACGTTTCGTGCTCGAGTGCATAAAAAAGACAAAATCAAACCCTGAAACCTCCCGAGTGGCCCTGCCTCCTCCCAGCGCTGAGGTTCTGGCGATGGTGAACGTGTGGGGGGAACGTTTAATTTGAAAGCCTTTTCTTGAATTATGTATGACTCCCAGTGTGCACTTGGCGAAGCGACGTAGAGTAATTGGCATGACCTCCCGATGTCCCTGCTCTGCCGTAACATTGTCACTGTCCCGATGGCCCTGCGTGGCCCCAGCAAGGGGCCCTGATTGGTGGAAATGAAAGAGAAGCAGGGAGTGGTGTTGGGGTGGCAAGGATGGCTGTCGCCATGCTGGTCCACCTGCTGGAGCATGAGCACCACAAACAACGAAGCTACTCATGCATCACATACTGTTTGCAGTGCGTGCGCTGTGTCTACTGTACTGTATTCAGATACTGTGCACGTCATGTGTCAATCCGCTCCATCCTTCCCCTCTCTACCCCGTCCATCTCTACCTCCCTTCAATCTTCTACCTCCCTCCACGCCTCTACCCCCTCCCTTCCTCCATCCCTTCACCCCTTAAGTCTCTTCGACACCTCCTTCCCCTCGCCCCTCTACCCCCTTACATGCCTTCATCCCCCCCATCCTTCCATCCCTCCACAGGGGCTGGGTCTCTGGTCCAGGTGGAGGGCGGGACCCCGGCTGTAGAGCTGATTGGATAAACATCCAGGCTGTAATGGGGAACGTATGGGGGATTGCACACGTCCAGTTTGCACAGCAAGACTCCTCTTTGGGCTGTAGACTCCATCTTGAATCCACCTTGCATGGCAGTTAAAAACCTGCAGGGAGGCTTCCACACAGGCACTGTCTCCTACTGGGCAGCGGGCTAGCCTTTCAGCTAACTTGGCAACAGTGGTCTTGAGAAACCGATGGGGAATCGGCAGGCAACTTCACCCTTCTCCAATGCAGGGTTTACTCCTTTATTTCCCCGTGCCCCCAGATAATGGTCCACCATGGGATACCTGTCAGTCAGCCAATGTCTTCTGCTCCAAGTAGCTCTACGGACCAGTTTCCTCCATCACTCCAAATGGCAAACGTGACGTCCTGGCTGTAATTTCCTCTCGCCGTCTATCCATCTTTTACCCCGCCATCGCCTCTCTCTTTCTTTCCTTCTCGCCCTGTTTGTCTCTCACTGTCAGTTTTCCTATTTTCCGTCTCCTGTGTTTCATTCTACAGCTTGTCACTTTATCTTCCATCTCTGGTTATATTAATACCAGCAGAGAGTGACAGTCAGATGGAATTAATGTCTGTGCACCTGACTGTATAAGAGTGTTTGGGTGTATATTTGTCTGCGTGTGAGGTATCTGTGTGCATGTGTGTGTGTGTGTGGCTGCGTGCACTTGTGTGTGTGCTTTTCTCCCAGGCTGGCTGGAGAGTCCTTCTTCCCTGCCTCAGCAGGTGTCGCCCCCTGCTGTGTGTGTGCAGGTGGAGGTCAGAGACACTGTGATGCTCTTTTTCGACAAGCAGAAGGTCAAGGCTAAAGTCCAGTGAAATCCACAGAACCCTGTCACAAGTCCCAAGTCCCAAGCTCCACAACCCTGCATCACATCCAGCACCACAACCGTAAACTGGAAACGAGTCCGAACAGGTTGGAACAGATTCCGAACGAGCTGGTTCAGCAGTCGTCTGAGACTCTAGAACCTGCACTGAAACAGCGTGAGCATCAGCTGGAATGTGTCGCTTGGGAACACTGTTGGCCTGAGCACTAGTGTCTTGAACTTAGAGAGGGGGGGGGGTTGACAGGGGGTTGACAGGGGGTTGACAGGGGGTTGTAAACTGATCCAGCTATGGAGGAGGAGGAAACAGTTAGAGTCAGTCTAGTATTCAAACCACACATACATCCAAGGCCGCCAGCGAGCATTCTGGAGATGACACTGACCTGGCCCAAACCCCATTCCATCAGCCCTCTGGACGTCAAGACATAAACATGTCACGCATTGTTATTCTCTGTGGACAGGCCTTAATGATTGACCTGTAAAAATGTCACTTCGTTTTTATGACACCCTGAAATAACAGTCAGGATAATGACCTGGCTTTTTCGACCAATGCAGGGTGGTGAATTGAAAACAGATCAGCCTCCCTGAGGTCTTTAGCTCTGTCATGTCCGCCAGTTCTCTCTAACTGTGAGTGTTTTTGTGGCCAAGTGGTTAGCTTTTGAAATTCAACATCCCATTTACATTACATTCAAATGGCTGATGCTTGGACTTGACAAGAGCAATAACGGGGTTCAATCCCCTCCACAGTGTGTGCAAACTGTACACATTACTTACATAATAGCTAGCATCCTCCAGTATCCTCTAATCACAGGGCACGATGCATAACATTAAATGCAATTGCCTGCAATGACAACATTGTTGTGTTTCGATTGTCCTAAATGTCCTAAATATAATCCGGCCTTGCATTAGAAGAGCTTGGCAGCGGCCCTTAATGATTTCTGAAGCATTTAAGATGCGTCGTAATAGCTGCTCGTTTCTCTGCCATCTGGACCAAGGGAAGGCTGGAAACATATTAAGCAGTCCAGCTGCATGGCACAGAACAAACACATCCCAGGAATGAGACTCCAGAAAGATTTAGAGACGGGCTTTGTTTGTAGGGGTCGTCTCTGGATTGAGTCTGGGACGGCGGTAAGGGAATGATTTAAGCACAGGGAAGAAACACGGCTTCTGGATCCTTCTGCTTCAGCTAACACCTTCAAACATCCCATACAGAGGTGACCATCTGGAACACTGATGTGCTGTACCTGGGCTGTATCAATCTCCATGGCCGACGGCCTATCTCACTCTTTTTCACCGCTCTCTTTCTGCCTCCCTCTCTCTTTATCTTCATCTCCCTGGTTATCTCTGGTCCACCTCTCCGCAGCACTCTCTCTTTTCCCCTGCCCCACAGTCTTTCTTTCTCTTTTTCTCGCTCTTTTCTTCTCTTTTTTTCTCTTTTTTTCTCTCTCTTTCTTTCTGCATCTTCCTTCCTTTCTCCCCTATATCTCTGTGCTCAGCTGGTAGTAACATGATAAAGTAATGGTCTGGGTGACTGCTGGAAGAGCCCCTATGAACTCTGGGTAATAAAAGGCCAGCGTTGGTCGGTAGGAGCAGCTGGGCTCAGCTATATTACAGATGGGGAAGTCACCTCTGTGTGCTGGTCTCAGGTAACTTCTCTGTTTACTCCTTTTCATGGTAGGGCTGACGATCCATGGAGGTATAGCTGATCTGGAACACCCATTATCAGCTCTTAAACCAACTATTCTGACAGTTAAAGAGAGTGTGGACGTGAAAATAAACGTATGAAAGCCATTGATAAACACCAACTGGGTTTTCAAACTATATGAAGCCAATTGAACAAGACACAATAAATTGGTTTGAGATCCTTTTATCCTACAACACATGGTCCAGGTTATGGTTGTTAAATTTTTTCGCAGATAAGGATCCTGTAAATCAAAATTTGATGTCACTTAACAGAAACGGGAGATGGGATGTGTGATGTTGATGTGCAGAAATAGACAGACAATGCTGAACAGAACTTGATTCTTTCCATCACTCTACAGAAGCCAAAGATCGACTCCCAGTAATAGCAATTCCTTTCCATCTTTCTTCCATCTAAATCAGAACCATCTAAATGTGTGAACTTACGTGTGCCTTAGACTGGCTGTGATGTGTCTGTGTGCAGGTGTGTGTCTAAGAGGGGTATTAACACTGCACCCCTCAACTGAGCTTCTCTTTCTCACGTCAGGTAGCTGAGTCCTCCTGCCCCTCAGGAGATGAGGGGTGATGGGAGGTCACGATGCACAGTGTTATTTTCTTTCCCATCCGCTGCAGGATTCCCCAAACATCCATTAGTCATGTCAGAAAATGGCAGATAAAGTAGAGAAGGAAGAGGAGAGTGGCGGGAAGGAGGTTGGGAGGGAGAGAGAGAGAGAGAGAGAGAGAGAGAGAGAGAGAGAGAGAGAGAGAGAGCAAGGAGCAAGGGGCAGGAGCAGAAGAGTGCTCACAAGAAGTAAATCTCTCAAACGTCAAACCTGTAATTTGAGCGAGGGAAATGACTCGGCCGTACACCCACTCTCAGAAATCTTCCCCTCATCAAATTGCATCTGGGTTTGCTGAGCTCTGTGCTGAAATTGGTTTCTGCCCACTCTGTGATAGTGTCACTGCCAGGGCTCATTGCAGCTGATCACATGATCGAGCTGGAATTGGAGGGTTGTAGAAGGGGCCTTCTTGGTCAACACCCGGTCTAGCGATCAGCTCCCAGCTCCCGGAGGGAGTGACTTGGAGTGTGTCACTGAATAGACTAGTAGAATGGCTGTCATCAATGATTAACCGTGAGACAGATTGATGCTGTAGCATGAACAATGAGCATGCAGTCGTCTAGCACATTACATGACCATTCCAGCAAAAGACTTAACAAGAGACTTCACCCACACAAGAGAGCTCGAGTCATTGTATCCACCTCACGGTCACTTCGGATGGGCAGGGCACCTGTCAGCAGAAGACCATCTGTATTTAAGCACAATGCATGCCAGGAAAAATTTGAGGCAAATGTTCATGTAAACCCTCACTCAAAAACTCCTGGGAACTCCTTGAAGCCTCTTAAAATATTTTCCATTTATCAATTTTACAAGCTAAATGCTTTTTTTTTCTTATTTTTTTTGTTAAAATACATTGGGTGCATAAGTTTTATTCTTAATTTGGGAATATCATAAATGATTCATTTGTCTTGTACTGGTTCCTCCACTGAAGACCCTCATGGTCACTCTGGATGGAGTGACCAGGAGAGGCCAGATGTGGTTTCCTTTTGACTCCATGCTACTTGTTCAGCTCACATCCAGGCCAAAATGTGAATTTCCCTCCCTGTGACAGACTGGTGCGACTGCTATCTTGAATTCATCTGCCCAGTACTCTGTCTGTGTGAGAGTGAGAAAGTGTGTATGTATGTGTGTATTTGTGTGTGTGTGTGTATGTGTGTGTTTGCTATTCTCTGTCCTGCTCTGCTTTGGGCTGCTAATTAGATAGTAATGACTTCATTTGCATGTATAATTTGGGCACTGTGTTGACATTGAGGGGTGAGGTTTTATATTAACTACATCACTGGTGGATTAAGTTGTCCGGAGCCAAGTGAAAATGAAATAACTGCTTTGAAAGGCTTGGTTCACTCAAAATATTTGTATTCAACATACATCTTTCTGCATGTTTTTTGGCTGATCTAGACTCATTTTCAAAACAACGACTCAGTTGAGACAGACCATTTTTATTTAACGGATAAATCCTACACATAATGTAACTTTGAGTGTTATTTGGCAATGCAGGAGCAATTTACAATTGAGAATTTCAGTATTAAAAGCTGTTGAAATACATAGCAGGCAACACACAGCTATAACGCCCAAGGAGGTCAGATGAAAAATATTGTTTTAAACCAACTAAAGCAGTATTTTCTTCCTGGACTATCCATTTTGCACTGGGCTATTTTCCTCATGATTTAAAAGCTGATGTTGCCCTCGAATGTCTTTGACAAAGTGGAAAACGTCACAAATAAATCAGACAATACCCCCCCTCCCCATTTTCCATTACTACACAAGGTCTAGAGACACAGCCAAGCCCAATGCCTTCCGGAAAAACAAACGTCTGTACGCTCGTCCTGCTGAGACTCGTGTGAGGCTCTCCTTCAGCGAGGGGCTGCGAGGCGGTAGACCGTCTGCCACTGTTACACAGACGCACCCCCAGATAGCACTATTTCCCACTGTAGCAATAGACCAAATGTTTCAATTTCTCTCAAAACCGGCACCCTGTACTCCCTGGCCTGTCCCAAGGTTAATCACCATGGTGATTCTGTCACTGTCATGTCCATGATGCTGGTCTCCTCCTGGCTGGTAACAACATTGCGCCTGGCGCCGCGTTCATCTCACAATCTGATTGGACTCCCTGCATGTCGCTTCCTGTCCTCTTTAAGCTGTCTCATCTCAGCTCTCTGCGGGCTTTTACCTCACATGACTTGCAGTTGATCTGATTAAAGCAACCGTGTGGGGTAGTTGTAAGTGGAGTTATGACAGTGGTTAGAGGATGGGCGGTCAGCGAAACATCATGCTGAAGGACTTGCTGTGTTTCCTGATCCGGTGTGCCAGCATACTGATTGCTGTATATGTGATACACAAGTCGATGTGCGATGTAGGAAGTTGTTACGCTCAAACATGGGGGGAGCATTAATGCGAGGTCTATGTGAAGCCTAGCATGCCCTCACTAATCTGAGCAGGCAGAGGCTCTTTGGCAGGTCTTTATCTCTGCTCTGTTTTGTCTCCCCCCTCTCCCTCGCCTTCGTTCTCCTCCTCTCCCGACCAAAAACTAATCACAAGTGTTTATCAGCTGCTCTGAAAATGGCTTTCATCTGGTCCGCAGATACCGTGGGCTGATGACCTTTCTCTTAACGTGGCTAAACGGGTGAATTTCTCTGCCGGCTGCTTCAGGGTAAATGGCATGGCTTGGAAAGGGCTTTTTCATCCGTTTGTGTCTGGGAGATTCTCCAGGCAGATTATGCAGAAGGTGAGTGGCTGTGCAAACCCTTTTACTGAGACAACATTACCACGCTGGGAGGATTGTCATTGAAGCCACAGTGGACCTGGCACCTCGCTAGCTCTTCAGGAGGCTAAAATGATACACATTTATAGCCCTGTCTGCTGAAAAAACATCCCTCTCTAAAGTGCTTCTAGACACCATGTTAAAGAACTACAGCAATTAATATGAATATTTGATATTCAATCTCTAATCCTTTCTTTCTTTATTCCCTTTTCTATTTTGTTTGTTTGTTCATTAATTCGCTCATTGTATGTTTGTTTGTTCATGGACTCCTCTATTCTTTCCTCTCGCTCACACTTTCTCTCACTCTTTCCCTCTTTCAAGTACGTTTGGCTCATCTTGTCTGTTTATCCTGGCCAGATATGGGTCTGATCTCTCACATAAGAATTCATCTCATTTTGCCTGGCTGGCTCCCTGTGAGTCCCTGCCGTCACCCTATAATTGTTTTAGCTTCCACCAAGTAAAATTGTTTACCTAATGGGGGAAGAGGGAGATGTTGGCCAGCACAACAAACTTGATCTAAACCTTTAATGAGCCCTTTGTTTGACACAACTATCCTTCATTGGGGAGCTGGTACGGCCAGAGAGGCCAGAAGCCATATGCAGATGAGGCTCGGGGAGCAAAGGCAGCTGGGTAGCGGGGAGGAGAGGAGAGGGGAGGGGGCTCTGGGAGAAGGCGGCTGGGGCTGCGGGGGTCCTGGGTGTGATGGAGCGGTGCCTCTCTGGTCCAACACGATGAAGGAAGAGAGGAATGGGAGAGGAGGAGGGGCACGGCGTGAGCAGGTTGAAAAGAGGCTCAATTTGTCCTCCTGTCAGCTCCCATCTGCCCCCAGCTCCAGGTTGATTGGTCTGTCAAGTGGAGTCCATGGCAAAGGTGAAGTGTAATATGAAAAGAACCATGGTGCTGGTCCAAATTAATTGACTGGTTCCTGCTGAGGTGTTAATGCTGGCTAACACAGAGCCCAAGGGACACAGGATGGCCAAACTATTAACAGAGTCCGCATTTCATCACACTGATCTACCACAGCTAATTATCAGCCTTATTAAACAATGTATTAAAAGGTGTTACTGTATACTCTAGGTGGAGGTCAAAGTGTTGATTGGTTGACTGGCCTAAGTCTCTGGGACGTTTCTGGTCCAGTTATGTGGTCTAAAGGCCTGGTCATTTGTCTTTTGTCTCTCTCCTTCTCTCTTTTTCTCAAAGTGTTTTCTCAGCAGCAATGTCACAAGCTGAGGACATAGAGACAAGAATGTGGTTAATGATGTCATCAGCCAACTGACCTCTTTGTCCCTTAACACACACACACATGTGAACACACTCACACACACACCTTAACCCTTTTGCTGCCTTTGGGTCACATGACCCAAAGGTTCATAACGAACCATCGTTGTGTTTACCCAATTTTACCCAATACAAAAACAAAT
>NC_085027.1:13186716-13191716 GCF_963692335.1 Osmerus eperlanus | reverse complement strand
AGGATTCAGAGGAGTTCATGAGTGCTGCCGTGCGCTGTTATTATGTAGGATTAATTCAATAAAACATTCATTTTTTTTCGTAGTAATTGTGTTATTTTCTTGTTTCTATGTTTGAAGAAAACTTTCTTATGCAAAACTGTTATTTAAACACAGCATCTGTGGCATAAAAAAAGGGCAACTGGACAGAAATGCGTCTTTGCGCATCTCAAGTTCAAAACCTATACACTTGGGAATGACTCATCTGCTCTGCCTTCCCTCCACAAAAAGATACTGTAGGAGACTGATTTTCGTCTGTATTCTGTGTACTTAGCTACTTCACAACCACGTAAAGAAGGGATAGACAGATGGAGGGAGGAGATGGAGAGAAGACCGGGAAGATCCTCCATCTTGATTTTTCCTCGAAGTGTAGATAAATGTGTTCCAATAGCTGCAGTAGCATGGTCACCTGCTTCATTGTAGAAAGATGAATCCCAAGATAGCAGAAGCTAAAAGCAGCAGAAGAAGGAATGCCTTTAATAAAACCCACACAGATCTACTGGCTCTATGTAACACTGAACAATCATTACTTTTCTGTTACAGAAAGTCTCAAAGATGTATATATCATTATTGCACATTAAAATTAGATATTGGCAGAGTAAGTTGATAACAAAGAAGGGTTATCCTGTTTGGAGTGCAGACCTTTATCATACACACAGAGCTGCTTTGCCCGTTTTATCACCTCACTGCCTCTTCCACTCGTCTGTTATACAGACATCTAATGGTAAAGCTTTTAGGACGCTGTGACACTGTAATATAGAACGGAAATAATCCCATGCAGGGAGACTGCTATTGTGCAACTCCAAAACACACTTTAGACATGGCAGAGGAGAAAATATGGGATGTGTTTTGGACCCGTCCACACAAAAACTCCCCCCCCCCCCCCCCCTCTCTCTCTCTCTCTCTCTCTCTCTCTCTCTCTCTCTCTCTCTCTCTCTCTCTCTCTCTCTCTCTCTCTCTCTCTCTCACACACACACACACACACAGACACAAACACACACACAGACACTTTTTCTCTGTCTCCATCGGATGGCTTTATGAAACCTCAGTGCTAGCCACATTAGGGCTTACAAAGGACTACAATATAAATCTGCATGAGCCCACTACTCAAAGCGTGCTAGATTAATCACCTCACCCCTAACATTAGCCTGTATACGCTGACGATGGAACATACTAGTGATGGCTATTTGTGTAATTTTTCATGGTAATCATTTTGATCACCATGTCAACCACAATCATCGCGCAGTGTTAAATCTGTCCTCTGCTTATGTACTAGTCGCCTGCATCACTTGGTGTGTGTGTGGGGGGGTGGTGAGTGGCGATCATTTACCCAATGGGGACTAATAAATCGATGGACTGTGTAATTGCGATGTATAAGATGCGTCTCGCTTTCACCACGCAACTCGGGGAGACCGGTCATTGCGTGACGCTGCTCCTCAGCTTACGAATCCAGAAGGATGTGTGACGTATGACAAAACGTGTCCACATCCCCCTCTCAGCTAACCTGCACTACAGGTTAGCTCCCCGCTTCATTTGGGTAAAGGGGCACGTCTCACTGGCAGGCTGTGGTAGGCAATAAACTGGCACATTTAGTCTGATTTAATGCAAATGACCCACTCTAATGGCTGCCTGAGGGACTTTGGAATCCGTTTGGGAAATGATTGTAACATTTAGGATCGTAATTTTGAACAATGATACATGGTACTGTACAGCACTGCATTCAACAGTTCCTCTCTCTTGTGTTAACTGTGGACAAAAGTTGTGAATGACAGATGAACTTATTGTGTGCTGGTGCGAGAGTGCGTGTGGGTTGATTATACAGGAATGCGCTATTATAGGAAGTACAACCCAACAGCTGTTGCTGTTATAGCCATACACTGACAGTAACTCTCGCCCTCTCTTTTCAGCCCTCTCTCTCTCCTCCTCCCTCCCTCCCCTCTCTCTCTCTCTCTCTCTCTCTCTCTCTCTCTCTCTCTCTCTCTCTCTCTCTCTCTCTCTCTCTCTCTCTCTCTCTCCTCCACCCTCTCCGCCTATCATCTCTCCGCCAAGCCCTATCGTATGCAGCAGCTGGGGCTGTACAGGTGATTTATGTGTACTTTTATAGGTCTTGGTATTTGACCAGCTTGTGGCTCAGTTGTCGACGCACCTGCCAGGCTCCGGGCATACTCACCCAAAACGTTTCGGTGCTAGAAGGATAAAGCTGTTGAGGTTTTGGGACACCGCAGTCCAGATGTACGCAGCGATGAACGACCCAACAATAACGCAACATGTCTCCAAGTACGTTAAGCAGAACAACCGTCTGGTAGAACGCTGAGCCCGTTTGTGGGTGAGAATGTGAGTAATGACCACCAACCTAGACAACCTGTGTCTGCGTAGAGGTGCCTCTTGTGGAGTGTGTCCCTGGGTGGGGCACCGCAGGCCCACCACCCTGTACTTTGTCTTTTATGGAGAGGTATGCGTTGATGCTTAACGTTTAATGGTCACTTGAGGCAATCGGCCCTGCACTGCACAACACAGTGAAAACTAATAAAGTCCTGGGACAGTTTGCATCTCTGAAGGTCAACAGAAACATGGTGCTAGCAAAGCATGAAGTAAACATTCCACTCTCTGAATATCAGTGAACATTATGGTAGACCAATGAGTCTTGGAGGATGAAGAGAATTAATGGTCTAGGGTGCCGTGCACACAGTGTGCAGATGAAACACTCAAGAGATTGGCTTGTCTGTTGGTTTACCATACCACAAGTCGGTTTTCTTCATGTAATGGGTGATACAAAAACTCTGAACTCATTGTCATGTACACATTGTAGTTAGGGTGCATCCTGGATGTCCACAGTATGAAGGCTAATCAAACACGTCTCACGAAAGACACATTCCTTTAACAATCATCTATTTTTCTCCGTTTTTCCTCCGTTTTTTTTCTTCTTCTTTTTTTACAAAGCCGAAAGACAAGAAAAAAGGAGAAGTTGCAGGGCTGTAGAACAAGTGTAGCACTACAGCAGGGTTACACAGCAGTAATGGAGGAAACTGTTGTTTGATTACCAGGCTCTCTGGGTCACTGGGCACCTCTGACACGCTTAGCTCCCTGTAATAGCCTCTGTCCCAGGGGGGCTGGAGTGTTGGGGCCGGGGGGGGGTGGGGGAGCAAGGAGTTAGACACAACACACCTATTACTCATCATGAAATAACAACAATAACTGCAATTAGAGATGGCTCAGACATCCATCTATCCTTCCTTCTATCCATCCATCAATCCATGCAGCCGTCCATCCATCCATCCATCCATCCATATATCCATATATCCATCCAGCTATCTTTCAAACTCTTTCGATTGGCATTCCCAAGCCCCCAAGCCTCATTCCTCACACATTTGGAAATAATGGCAGCGCATACTTTTAAAATGAGTTTGTCACCGTCTACTTTCCATTATATAGATGTGAAAGCTTACTCTACATGATTAAGATTGCTGCAATCATACTTGCAGTTCTGTTATGTCACCCTTTTTCATCCTTAATGCAACCTAAAAGGATTCGTAATACTGAGGCTGTATCACACAGTACAGTTGAATCAACTCCACTCTGTGCTGCTTATTTAAAACCAGAGGCTGGCACCCCATCACACACATTATCATAATCAAAGACATATCGAGTGAGCAATGTACATTGGATTTGTTTCGGCTTGGTGTAGCTGTAGCTTTGGCCCATCTGTTAGAGAGACATAGAGAGAGAGAGAGAGAGAGAGAGAGAGAGAGAGAGAGAGAGAGAGAGAGAGAGAGAGAGAGAGAGAGAGAGAGAGAGAGAGATGAGAGAGAGAGAGAGAGAAGAGAGAGAGAGAGAGAGAGAGAGAGAGAGAGAGAGAGAGAGAGAGAGAGAGAGAGAGAGAGAGAGAGAGAGAAATAGAAAGAAAGAGGGAGAGAAAAAAGAGAGAGAAAGAGGGGGACACCAAACTTCTACACCTTCTGCTCTCAAACTAGATTGATTGTGTAACAACAAGGCACTCTGTCATGTCTGTGCAACTTAATAACCAATTAACCCACATTAACTTCTGCTGTTGCCTTGCTTATTAACTTCTATATCAGGAGACAGGTGTCTTCACAGGGTTAGTCTGAAATTTGGCTTTCTAACTTTTTCTATAGGAAGACTTTGAGCTCAAGATAATACAAAAAGCAGAAAAAAAGAAAGTGCAGCAATCATACACACAAATTAATACATATGCACACCCACACCGCCCACACCGCCCCCACTCACACATACATACACACACACACACATCGCATCCTGCTCGATACTGTATCTTGGGGCTTATGGTTTAAACTGTGAACACAAAACGAAAGATAGCCACCAACTAAAATAAATGATCTGTCAGTGTTTTCCCTGCAATCCGCTGTCGCCGTGGCACAGAAGTACCTAGCGTTGGCCTGAGGTGATGGTGATTTGATAGTGCGTGAGTGTGTGGCAGGGTTTGTGTGTTGCTATGTGTCTCAAGCTGTGAGTTAGCAAGTGTGTGTGTGTTTGTGTGTTTGCTGGAATGTTTATGTTTG
The DNA here is from genome assembly GCF_963692335.1 of Osmerus eperlanus. Classification (NCBI taxonomy): domain Eukaryota; kingdom Metazoa; phylum Chordata; class Actinopteri; order Osmeriformes; family Osmeridae; genus Osmerus; species Osmerus eperlanus. The sequence continues at coordinate 13,187,142 of NC_085027.1, read as the reverse complement.
AGGTGGAGCGTACTCGTGTGTGTGTGTGTGTGTTGGCATGTGCGTGTCAAGGGCGAGCTGACAGGTGAGAGGAGCCTGGTGCATATCTCTCCTGTGCAGTAGTCTCCTAGGGGATGCTGAGGCTGCATCGAGTGTACTGCCATGTAACAGGGAAGAAACCCACTGTGGTCTCAAAAACATGGTTACGTTTATATACTTCCTTTACTGTCAAAATGTTTTGTTTATGGGTGGCCTGAGACGGAATATAACGTTTTCTTAAAACCCTTCGACACAAGAGAGTGCGTGTTTCCTCTCTCAGGTTAAGAGCTGAAGCCTTAACCCCCTACTCAGGCAGGCTGGAAATGACCTCTACAGGCTCGGAACACGAAAGGCCTCCGTCCTAGTCCTCCGACACCTCACCCCTTTGAAGCCCTGGCACATGTCCTC
>NC_085027.1:13084216-13181716 GCF_963692335.1 Osmerus eperlanus | reverse complement strand
AACTGGAGGCTATTTTGTCTAGTTTGATGGAATTTTACACATGGCCGCAGCTACAGTAGCAGGAGGTTATTTACTTAGCCTGCCTTGTTTGATGCAATCCCACAATCATGTTTACTACTCCTTCTCACCCTAGCAGGAATTCAGTTGCTTGATTTAAGTGAAGCCACAAAAACAAATGTATTTGTGTGAGAACTATTTCACACAATACTAGGGAGTAGTATCTACCCTCTGATGTTACCCTCTGATTTTCTTTCCATCTTATACTGATCCACCTTAAAACTTGCCTCCCCAAATTTGCCAAGCCCATCCCACACACACCCTCACACACACACACATCCATGCGAGACTCTCACACACACGCGCGTGCACATGCGCCATACACACACGTTTTGTCTCACCCCAGCTTCATGGTTAGACTATTTTCCACCTCAGTACCGCTCCAACTGTAGCATGAAGCTGGATCCAAAACTGAATAGAACTCTGTTACTTCTCAAATCATTTTCCCGTTCACTTTTAGGCCCCAATCACAGCCTCTGCCACTGGGTTTTCATCTTACCTCATGTGAACTTGGCTGACAGATTAATCTATCTCTGTATGAGGATGTGAGTCCATAGATGTTGAGATGGAAGCTTTTGGAGTTGGAAGACAGTGAGATTTGATTTCACAGAGAGAAAGCTGCGCTAATATAGCTGAAGCAGCACCATGCAGAGAGTTGGCTCCGACTCTGTTCTTATACTCTGAAAAGCATTGCTGCTCATCCATAAAATATGGACAAAATTGTTGCCAAAAGCCTGCCAGGAAATATGCCAATGAAAAAAAGGGTTGGGAAAGAAAGTGGTTCTCTAAATCACTTTCTTACACTTCACTCTTACGGTAATCCTCATATCAGTGAGGATCTGCCATGGGTCACTTACTAAACAGGAGCTCAGACTGTAACTTCTGGTCAATAAAGGAAAAGAGTTTCATGTGTTCCTGGTTTAACAAGTTGAAATAGATCAACCAAAGCTGAATTTGACTGGTTTTACTACGGTATTAACATTACAGTCTGCTTTCATTTCACTCCTGAACAGATTCTGTAGCTCAGGCTGGCTCTGGGTGGAAAGAGAGAGAGAGAGAGAGAGAGAGAGAGAGAGAGAGAGAGAGAGAGAGAGAGAGAGAGAGAGAGAGAGAGAGAGAGAGAGAGAAAGAGAGAGAAAGAAAGAGAGAGAGAGAGAGGGGGGGGAATGAGAGGGAAGGAGAGAGAGTATGAGAGAGAAAAAGAGAGAGAGTTGGGGAGGTGAGTGCAGCCTCAAAGGGAATACATTTCCTCCAAGCACACAGAGAGCCTGGCTCTAATCCCCCTCTCCAGCCTGTCGATATGCAGCGACAGCCACAGCTACCAATCGCCCTGCAGACCCATTATTGAGCCAACCCCCCAAAAATGGGTCAATGGCAAGTCTATAGCTATAGAGGTGAGCAGTCATCTTCCAGGAGAGGGACACCGACTCTTCATTCTGTCTCTCTGCCTCCCCCCCCCCCAGGCCCTCGCCCAGATCCCTGTCTCATTCTCTCCTCACCCCTGCCCTTCCAAGTGGACAGCACTAAGATGGTTTAGTGAGGCTTGAATGAAGATGTAAGCTTATTGATTTGGCTAACCAGAAAGCAGTTGACTGATGAACAAGAGACAGGAAGGGTTTCAATAGGGCATGGATACAGAGGTGATTGGTTGGAGGACTGTTGTTTGAATGATGACGAATGAAGTAGACCAGCCAATCACAGACTTACACCTGGATGTGTTAATGAGAGTGGGGGGAGAAATAGAAGGAAATTCCAAAATGCAACCTACAGCTATTCTGACGCAGACATATAGACACACAAATATACCCATGTCTTCACTGTTTGCAAACAGCTTCTGTGAATAACAGTGACTCCCTCTGCCCCCCATAGCAAAGGCTTGAAATTACCCGTTTAATATAAATCGTTGTGCAAGTCAGACGATAGCCTAACTATCCAGCCTTTGTTTATAATGAATCTTGTGCAACTGCGCCAAGCAATTCTATAGCTCTTCAAATGTGCACAATCAACTCAGACACACGCTAGAGTCAAGGAAACACAGGGGGTTGGCTGAGGGACCTTCTCTGTTAACACTCTGGAAAGTCTCTCCATCAGCCTTTAGAATCATCAGGGCCATCAGTGGGTCTCACAGCGTGATGTTTGCAGACTCAGAGAGGTCCGTTCAGCGCGGGCCTGCTCAGGCACGAGCTCGGGTCATTTGAGTTGATAGAAAAGACAAGCAGTAGAAGGTGTTTTTGCATTCCGAGCTCTGGAGAACGGAACAAAAGAGGGAGGTGTTGAGGTGCACCGAGGGCCAAGGAGGGCTCTCTGGGGGATTACTTGCTCCAATGTGACTATAGAGCTGCAGAATAAGGAATAAAAAAAGTATTCATCTTAAATTGCATTGCTCAGCTGTCAGTATTTAGTGAATGAATACAAACATACTGGCAGATGTCCAGTATTTAAGTGTTCCATTTTCCTGATGGCCTTTACAAACAAAAAGACAAACTAGATATAGCCTACATTAAACAGCAGGCCTGAGCAGTATAATATGTTGAGTATTTTCTCTGTAATCGTCTGTTTACATTAGCCTGTGCTGCAAAATATAGTAAAAACACAGAACCATGCAAACCCAAAACATAAAAACAGTTGAACAAATATAAGAGAATTGATCAGTCCCAGACAATGTGTCATCTGTGCCTATGGACCTGAAGCCTATTTTTACTGTAGCATCCAGTTGCAGCAATCCAGCACTTCCTGTGCAGTTGTGCAGCATTAATATCATCTTGAGGCATAACATCTTGCTGCCCAAAGCAATGTCCTTTTCTACTCTGAATAGGAACTCCAGCCAAACCTCTGTTAGTGAAATTCAGAACACCAACCAGTAGATAAGAGACTTGTAAATTTCACACCGTCTGGAGGCTGTTTCCTTCTGAAGTTGTGCTTGCTTATCTCTGCTGTATGAAGCTCAACGTTGTGAAAACCTTTAATGAAGTCTGACCTGTGTTATAACGAAAAGAATGAGGGCACATGATAGACCTTAACAAAAATATGGTGACTTAAATAGGTTTGTGTGTGTGTGTCAGACTACACATGTCCAGGACTCAGATGAGAACTGTTAGAATATTACCAACTGAATAAGATAATAGCTTGCAGATGAAGGCTATAGAAACAGCTAGAAAACCAGACATAACCAGACAGAAAGAGATAAGGAGAGAGAAAGGGGGAGGGGGGAAGGGATATAGAGAGGGAGAGAGAGAGATCAAAGCAGAAAGATGATTAAATGCATACTTCTCCCAGCAGAGCCTTTTGATTCAGTTTTGACAAATGGCTCAATTTGCCCATCTCAATAACCAATGTAGGAATGGTTCACTTAGAGTCCATTATAGAATGGAGTTATCTGTTAAGGCATTAATCACATGACAGAGTGGCAGGAGATGGCATGGCCATGGCACAGTACACTGGTGTGAGTGTGCTTGTGAATGTGTGTGTGTGGCGAGGGGGGGGTGGATTCTGTCTGATAATATGTGCATGGGTGTGTGTATGTTTATGTGTGTGTATGTATCAGGGGGGATCTCTTCACCTTGAAAACAGCAGGGGGCACTCTGGCTCCTGTCAGTGCTGTGTGTGTGTGTGTGTGTGTGTGTGTGTGTGTGTGTGAGAGAGAGAGAGAGAGAGAGAGAGAGAGAGAGAGAGAGAGAGAGAGAGAGAGAGAGAGAGAGAGAGAGAGAGAGAGGGAGAGAGAGAGAGAGAGATTCACACACACAGACACTCTCACACAGACACACAGCACAGACCTGGTACAGCACTGTACAAAATGGACTATCTAATTACCCATCCATTCATCCATCCATTCATCCATCAATCCATGTCTACTGTGAAGGAAATATAATTGTAATATTCTTGATTTGAACACCAACCTAAGAAAGCTATTGGGGAGGTAATCCATGGTAAATGCCAGTTACAATCTCAGATAAAACAATTCCCTCCTCCCCCTGTTTTGGTGACTGGAAGGGTTAGTGGGTTTCTACTCTCATACATTGCTTACTCCCATTGTCACTGGTTAATTTAATTAATTGTCCTTTACTTTTGTTCCTCTTTCTCTCTCTGTCTTTCTTCTTTTCTCTCTCTCTCTCTCTCTCTCTCTCTCTCTCTCTCTCTCTCTCTCTCTCTCTCTCTCTCTCTCTCTCTCTCTCTCTCTCTCTCTCTCTCTCTCTCTCTCTCTCTCATTCCCCCCCCTCTCTCTCTCTCTCTCTCTTTCTTTCTCTCTCTTTCTCTCTCTCTCTCTCTCTCTCTCTCCCTCTCTCTCCCCCCTTTTACTTCCTTCTCCTGGCCCTGTCTCCCTCCTCTTCCTTCTATCGTGTTTCTACTCTTATTTGTGTTTTCAGTAGGGGGATCCTGCTGGCTCATGAATATCAATAGCGTGAACAAGCTCTCAGGACGACCTTGTGGAGAAGAGGGAGCTACTTGTCTTTCTCCCTGTGTTGTGTTGGGCGACGAAAGACAGGAAGCTTTATTGTAGCATATTCCAAGGCTTTTTCTTCGTGTACAACTAGAGGAAAGAGAGGGGAGGACAATGATTGTTGTATTTCTTGTCGTCTCATCTCACTTAAACGACTGCAGCGCCTAGCGTGGCGCTCAAGCACTTTGAAGGGGCTTGTGGTTCCAAGCCGTGCTCCCCTCCACAGAGGACAAGGGTCATAATGGGTTCTGGAAGATAAGCAATATGGATATCCCTGCTGTGTTTACACATCACCTCTCCTTTTCCTTAATTCTAATCTTTCATCATCTCCTCCTCCTCCACTCGGTCCCCTTCCGTCTCTTCCCTCCTCCCCTTCTTTCTCCTGCCTCCCCACCACCTCCACGTCTCTTGTCCTCCCACCTTTTTTGAAGTGCAACAGTTGTCCTGCATGCTGCTGTAGCCCCACACAAAGGCGGCTTCTCCTTAGTTAATATGCAACTCGACCATCTCACACAGGCACCGAGGAGATTCGCTTCCCATAATGGGATTCTGCCTACTCGCCTCATCTCTGCTTTATGCCACATTCCACTTTAATGTATTTTTTTCCCTCTGCCCTTTTTACTGCTGTATAAATCATGGCTTCTGAACATCACTAGAGCCTATGCCTGAGCCCTGGTCTGGAGGCTAAAGATTAGAGATTGGAGAGAAAGGGACGCTGGGAGGCTGAGGTTTGAGGCTGAGGGTGGGTGGTGGTGGAGGTTGCTGCTGGTGGCAGTTTAGAGTACGGAGTTGAGAAATGTGGAGACCGTTGGCTATCGTTAGAGCCCGGGGGTTCAGGACTTAGTTGACACACATGAACACACACACACACCAACTCACTTACGCACACACACACACACACACACACACACACACACACACACACACACACACACACACACACACACACACAAACACACAGAACATCATCATGCTCTGTGTTTCTATAGTTTCTTCTTGCGTCTTGCCATGGCTGCCAGCTATAAATAGGGAGAAGTAGAAAGGGAGGACAGGGGGTCTGGTGGGGGTTGAAGGGAAGGATGAAGGGAAGAAGAGAGGGAGGGAGGGAGAGAGGGACAGACATGGGGGGGGGGAGGGAGGGATTGTGGGGGTGGGCTGGGAGGAGGGAAGGATGAAGGAATGGAAGAGAGGAGAGAGGGAAGAGGTGGACATTTATGTGTGGTGACTGGAGCTGTACCATGGGGAGCTCAGTAGAAGTGAGCTGTGCTAAGTGCATGAGTGCCTGGGGACTGTTGTGTAACAAGCAAAACATACACCTTGTATGTTGAAAGTCTCTCAAAAATACATGTTGCTACATGACATTATGGGAATTATAAATTATACAGTACTGAGCTGTAATTTAGTTGACAGTTCATTTCTGTACGCAGTTGATTTACATGTCTACTCTGTAAGAACAAGAGTTGAAACAGATCAGCCAAACCATATTGTGCCTGTTTTCAGCTATTGTGAAATAAATAAAACAAACCACTAATGAGAAATGCAACTTTTGTATAGCTGAGGTGATGGAACAGATGGGGAAGTAACTTGTCACCAGTCAATTCTGCACCACTTAAAGTGGTGGTTCTTGTCTAGTTCTGTGTTGTGCGAAGCAAAGCCAGTGGAGATCAACTGTCTTGGGGACCTACAGGATCAGTGATGTCTGTTTGCGTGAGCAGAGACCGAGCAGCTGCAGGCAAGGAGCTAACGGGAGGGAGGGGGTGAGGGGGTGAGGAAGAGAGGAAGGGGATTGGGATGGGAATGATGAGGAAGGGAAGAGTGTAGAGGGAGGGTGAAACTGTAGGGGGGGATCAGGGGAGGAGGGAGGAGGGAGGAAGGGTTGGGTTGGTCGTGCAGCCGGGGTGTTGTCTGGACTGGAGCCCCGATCCTTGAGAGCTAGTCGATAGCTGTCAGTTATTCTCTCAGAAAGACACATTGATGTTGCTCCAAGATGAAGGAAAAGAGGGGGAAAATATGGGAGTGGGTGAATGTGTGCGTGTGTGTGCGCGTGTGTGCGTGTGAGAGAGTGAACCACGGGAAGGTGTCAGGCTCAGTTCCTGTTCTCAAGCGCTCCCTTCATTGCACAGACAACAGATGGGTGACAGAAAAATATTCCTGAAGTCTTCTGACAACCCTGTCGTCTGATGAACACCCTGCCACCCCACACCATCACAGACAACATGACCTCACAGTTCATTTAGTAATCTCTTACCATGAATAATAAACAAATCTCATGAATGGCATTTTGTTTAATATCTTACTCATTTAAATTGCCTGTAAATCTCACCAATGGTCAAATATATACACAATTGTATCGGTTTGGTTTAAGCATGAACTTTAGGAGGAATTAACAAAAACTGTCATGCTGCGCTTGATGCCTGGAAGGGAACATCGGTTGACTGCTCTGTTAGTGAACTCCAGGCAGGACCATTCACCCCCTCTAACTACCCTCTTACTACTGTGCAACTTCCCTAGAAACTTTGTCCATTCTGATAAAGTCAGAGAACATGAAGAAACATATTGCCCTTTGTAGGCATATTATGAGATATCTATCATTGGATGACTGGAGGTCTGAATTGTTCTGTACTTTTGATGAATTCTATCTACCTTTTAAATTGTTTGCAATTCAATTTATTCAAAGAGTGAGCCATAGAGAGTGACCAAAGAGGAGAGAATGAGGAAAGCCGGATGCATAAAGGAAAATACCCCCCCCCACACACACACACACACACACATACACACACACACACACCGACCCACACACACACACACCGACCCATCCACACACACACTCTCCCCGGTTGCAGGGAGTAATCCTATGTTTTGCTTGATTGATTTTAGATTAGCCGGCTAATGAAAACAGACTGTGTTTGGGGAAAGCACTCCGATGCTGTCAGTTTATCAAAGTCGCTGTCTTAGCTGGAATGAAATAGCCTTGTAGGAGTCTGTACATGTATGTGTGTGAGTGTGTACGTGTGTGTGTGTGTTTGTGTGTGGGAGGTCCATTATTCCAAGCATGGGATGAGGAGTGAGTTCAGGGCTGATAGTGAAGTCACTCACACAGATAATAGTACAATTAGGTTTTCATCCCATCACAAGGGGCTTTTGTTGAAACTCTAGACCCACACAGAAACATAATTAAACATTCAGTCACTGCAAACCCCAGAACATTCCTATTGTTTGTATGCATGTAACCAGATTGGTGAAGTGATTGTATGTGTATTTAGCTGTCTGTGGCTGTGTGTCTCTCTGCTGTGTGTGTGTGTATGCGTATGCATGTGTGTGCGTGCGTGTGTGCCATGTGTCTTCTACAGTATGTGTGCATGTCTCTCTGCTGTGTGTGTGTGTCTCCAGTATTGGGGTCTCCACTGAGCCCAACAATTAGGTGACATTTCGAGTGGAGCAGAGCGAACTCTGGCAGAACCGGTGGTGCCAGCTGTAGAACAAACGGACCAAGATCTGGATAATCCACTATACTTTGATGACAAATGGCTCCAAATCTGTCCACTCATGTATCTCCTGAAGAGGGGGTTTGGATTTCAGACCAGCTTAGCTTAGTTAGGAGATGAAGAGACCACTTTGATCAGTCTTAGGCCTCCATAGATGCGTTAGCATTTGTGTGTGTGTGTGTGTGTGTATGTGTGTGTGAAGGAGGGAGAAAAACATAGAGAGGATGAAAGAGAGAGCGATTCAGAGACTGAAGAACAGATTTGTTCTGGTCGACATGGCACTCTAATCGTGGCATCTTCAGCGTCATATTTCATTTCTTTTCTGGTAAAATAATCTTGTACTACATTTGAAAGGTTACCAATGAGGTTGAATATAGGAACCTTTTTGTGTTTTTTGTGCAGTTCAGACTATATTGGTTTAATTTATAAACACAGCTCTAGAAAAAATTAAAGACAACTACACCTTTTTCTTTCCTTTTCAAAAAAGTTGAGAAGGACAATTTTGAGTGAAGAACTTTGGGGGTATTATTTTAATACATTATCTTTTGTTTCAGTTCCATAACGTATAATATTTGAAATCCTTAAACTAAAGACATTTGAAATGTGGCCTGAAATGACTATACAACCATTCATTGTATTCACGTAGTCACTGGCTAGGCAGTTGGCCTTAGGCATATGAATCTTACTGCCTCTTATTAACTGGAGTTCAAAACACATCATGGTTATGCAAAGCAAATCATCTAATTCACGAAAAAAAAGAAAACTACAATATTAAACTAAGAAATGGTCCACCTGCTATTTTCTTCCTGGGTGAATTATATTGTCCTCCATCCTTGCCTTGGGGTGTTTTCTTCTGACACTAGCTAGCCACAGCCCTGTCACCAAAACACTATGGCCTGGATACTGCTCTGTTGGGGTTGAATCATCAGAGAGAACTAGTGTGAGAGAAGAGAGATAGTACAATTTGATGAAGAAAATCCATAGTAGAGGAAACTAAAAATAAATAAGGGTGTTGCTCGAATCAAAACTGATATTGACCATCTAAGAGTATGAGTCTGTGTGTATGTCTCAGTGTTTATTAATCTAAACATAAAGAAGAAGGATTAAGATGGAAACAGAGACTAAGAGTATTGGCAGCCTGTTTGAGGATAGGGAGAGACTGTGAATCAAAAGAGAACAGATAGAACAGACTGAGACAGGATGACAGAGAACCAGACACATAACAACAGGTCACAACACAACAGCAGCATTGAGTGTGAAAAAAACATATCGCCAATTTAATTAAAGCAGAATTCTTTTTTTTTTTTTTATAAACTGGACAATTGATCACTTGTACTCCAAATAGGAAAAAATAATATATTTTGATCTTGTAGATGCAGTATATTTACACTGTACAAGCAATTTCTGGATGACTTATCACTGTAATCAAGTTGCATTCACATCTCTTGACCCTACAGATATTTCTGAGCATGAGTGGATAAAAGGTTCCATAAAAGGGACGATGACCCAAATATCTCTCATTATTCAGAACACGAATGGGTCACATCTAATCTGGGAAAGCAGGTCACCTTTGGTGGCATGTTGTGGTTCACACTTATGGCATGTTTTCAATATCCCCCCACTCCCCTCCCCCTTATTTATCTAATAACTGTAAAGTCATCTCATCATAGAGCTCATCAGGGCTGTGTTGATGCAGAGGAGTATATTCATTTAAATGTTAAGTGTTGATGACCCAAAAGTGTCCAGCATATTCATGTGATGTTTACTGAAGTTGGGTGTTTTCAGCATGTGACTGAGTTGGTGAGCAGGGCTGTCTCTGTGGTTTCTCATCCCAGTACAGCAGGACACGGCACGACACGGCACGACACGGCACGACACGACATGACACGACATGACATGACATGACATGACACGGCACGACACAGCATGACATGACACGGCACGACACAGCATGACATGACACGACACAGCATGACATGACACGGCACGACACAGCATGACATGACACGGCACGACATGACACAACACAGCATGACATGACACGGCACGACACAGCATGACATGACACGACACAGCATGACATGACACGGCACGACACAGCATGACATGACACGGCACGACATGACACAACACAGCATGACATGACACGACACGACACGGAACGACATGACACAACATGACACGACACGGCACGACAAGACATGACACGGCACGACATGACACGGCACACCATGACACGGCACGACACAAGAACATGTACTCATGCTCGAGGCTTACCCTTCCTTTATTGCAATTGATTGAACGATTACATTTGACAGATTTAAGTGGTCAGAAGTGCCAAATAGACTTTTGTGGGACAACAGATCAGGATGTCACAATTTCAGGTAAAATAGCTCTAATCGAAGTGTCATGGAGACAGTGATAGATTGGGAAATGTTTGGACAGTCGGTTTTGACTACTTGCTAATTTCAGATTGTTGCCTCTGGCAAAGGAGTACACAGTCACCACAGCCTGAATGGGTTTATGGATTTTTTGTGAAAATGTGAGCATTCCAAGGGAAGCAGAGCAATCATGTTTTCATCATTTTCGGTCCACATTCCAATCTATCATTGAAGCAGTAGCTGCGTATCTACCTCAATCTTGCAGGCTTTATGCTCCTGTAAAACTAGTCAAACTAAGTAATGAACACTTAAATGTCTGGTCAAGTATGTGGTAGGATACCATGTGAAGGGACAATGGTATTGGTTCCCTCTCTGAAATCACAGTACATTGCTTAATTCTGTGTGGGATCCTCTTTGCTGAGAGGGTGTTCATGGGGATGTGAATTTTAGTTGGAACAAAGCTTGTTTGAGTTGCAAAGTTGCTCTGTCTTTGAAAAAGCCCAACAATCAGTCACGATTTTGAGGGTAGTGATTATTTTCTACTTTAAATGATATATTACACCAACATCTTTGCCAGCACTGTCAGTGGCTGGTGGAGAACTGTAAAAATGTCATGAGAAATAGATGCTCAATTGTATATTTATCAGTGTGGATTTTAGGCCCCTTGGCTGCTTGAATAATTTCTTTTCATCATGTTTATGTTTTTGTTTGTTCTGTGTTATTATGCACAGTAGACTGTTTAGCTAAATCCTTCTACGAGCGTGTATGCTGTATATGTATATGTGCTGCATCCATCAAATAAAGACGACTTTTACAACAGCTTCAAGTTTGGTTTCCTTTCAGCCCTCCTGTACCCTCTGACTGATCTGACCTGCCCAGAATACAGAGGCATTCAGGAAATCATATGTAAACTCTCGTCACCAGCTTGGCTTTAACTTAGCGGTCATATATCACATACCGAGAGCATATTGCTTGGCAAGTGCCCCTTTTGGCAGGATTATTCCAAAAATATTGCTTGCATCTGGTCCTGGATGTTGTGTTTTCACCACTCTGTTGAATGAAAGTACCTGTGTTTGTTTGGAGCATATGTCGGATTCCTGGCCACCTGGTCTTCAGTGTTCAGTCTCTATGGCTCCATGGATCAGTATTCCAGCAGCTTCATCTCCAGGTTCCTGCCATATGCTGCCTTTAATAGTAATGGAGAAAGCTCACCTTCCTCTGACCTCCTCTTTGTCTTAGTCACGATGCATGTGCAACATAAGGACTCAGGTTCATTGTTATGCATTGTGTGTAAGTATGCTTACTGCAATATTAAGCATGTTAATCTCTGGAATCAGATCTTCTTTACATCTCTGTCATTAGCAGCAATTTGCCACCATGATCCCAAAATAACCAGCAGACTTTGGGATTCCCCTCAGTTTGTACATTAAAGTACCATGCAACTGTCTGACACTATTGACACTACTGACACCTACTATTACTACCACTTCTCCATTCTGCCTGTTTATTAGAATACAGGAAATACATCATGCCACTTATTAAGTCACTCAAAATGTCCTTTCATTAAGTAATTTCTCTGAATGCTGCTATGTACACTATTTACAGTGTACATACTGTGTATACATCTATAAATACTGCATGTACTGAATATTGTGTATCAGAGTATTTTCTGTGGAATCTTTATGAAATATTATTTCCATTCTTTTTATGCCAACCGACACCTATTTGAATAGACAATTATTGTATTCCACCTAGAGTGAAAACGGCTTGTTGATTAGTTGCTCCAGTCGACTAAAAGCAAGGAAGAGCAGAAAAATGGGAACACAGTCGGTAACTGATAATAAATGATTGCATATGACTACACATCGAGGTAATATTGTAAGATACTGTTTAGGGCTTTTAATGTCATGTAAAGGCCTCGTAGTACAATGTTACATAACTTACACAGCAGAATGCTGTGAAACGTCTGCATCCACGCACACTGCCATCATCTCTATCATTATTTGTTTAATGGTCTAAAAGAGAAAATGTTCCATTCCGCCACAGAACAATTACTCGTAGGGGTGTGGAAGTGAACACCATTCATCTGATATGGGGTGTTTGGGCAGGGAGCAGCACTATTTGGGCCCTAAGGGGGCTGTGAATAATAGATAGGAGTTAAACAGACCAAAGGCAATGCTTTCTCCTCCTGCCTGTCTCTCTGTCTCAGAGGAGCCCTTATCTACCTCCCTCTTCCTCTCTACATGGAAGAGACAGAGCGAGAGAGAGAGAGAGAGAGAGAGAGAGAGAGAGAGAGAGAGAGAGAGAGAGAGAGAGAGAGAGAGAGAGAGAGAGAGAGAGAGAGAGAGAGAGAGAGAGAGAGAGAGAGAGAGAGAGAGAGAGAGAGAGAGAGAGAGAGAGAGAGAGAGAGAGCAAGAAAGGGCGATACAGACAGACAGAAAGAGAGAGAGCAAATTAGAGAGAGACAGAGAGACGGAGAGAGAGAGAGAGAGAGAGACAGAGAGAGATAGAGACAGGGAGATATATAGAGAGAGATATATATTTAGAGAGAGAGGAAGAATGACAACTATTAAAACATAAATTAAACATTGGTAGAAAAGTCAGGCAACAACAAAACACGCCAAAGTTCACTCTAAGAAACAAGAACAAAAGGACACCCACCAGTAAACTGGAAATGGGGAGATAGAGGTCCATCATCTGTTCCTAGAGAGCCCTGAGAAACGTTCACCTGAAAGACAGACAGGTAGACAAATGAGGGACAGGTGGCCATTTGGCTGCAATCACCAACAAACAGGCATAGCTAATCAAATGGCACATCTATGGACAGGCAAATCCAATCACTTGACTTCCCTGTAGATTCCACCTGGCAGGCAGAACCAATCGTTCCGATTGACCAGCTGAGTCAATCCGATCGGACAGCTCAAATACTCAAGTGTGTGTTTGTTTCCCATGTGAAACAATCACATCACACATCCCTACACTTAGCTATGTCATGTACCTTAAGTACAGACACAATGTGATGTTAAGGCAAACAGTTGTCTTGCTTCTTACAGTAAGTGTCAAAATGGCCTGTTAACATAAATAGGGGTCAGATGGCTGAGCGGTTAGGGAATCAGGCTATTAATCAGAAGGTTGCTGGTTAGATTCCTGGCCGTGAAAATGACGTTGTGTCCTTGGGCAAGGCACTTCACCATACTTGCCTCGGGGGGATTGTCCCTGTACTTACTGTAAGTCGCTCTGGATAAGAGTAAATGATTAAATGTAAATGTAAACTTACCAAACAACCCCAATAATACTTGTCTTTTATTTGTTGAGCTAGTTCTGACTCTGTGTGAGCTAATGGAGTCAGCCATCAAGTCATACTACTGAAAAGTCAATCATTAAATTACCAAAACATTGCTCCTATTAGTTTCTCAACATTTAGCAACAGCACTCCAAGTAATATTTTGTTCAGTTGTTTAATTGTTCTCTTCCATTCACTCCCTTCTCCCCAATATTCTCTTCAAATGTTTGTATAAGTGACTAAATTCCCTCCTCTGCTTCTCTCTCCTCTGAACTCTGAATAACTCAGCTAAAACCCAGATATCAAATTGGAGCTGAAATCACATCAAAGGCTAGCAGTCACAAACATGGAGGCAGAATAGCAAATGCATTAGCTGCGCACAATGTCAGTCCCTAAATGCTGTGTGTGCTTGTGTGTGTGCATTTTTGTGTGTGTTTGTGTCTGTGTGTGGCGTGTGTGTGTCTTTTACAGAAGCTGTCAACAGTTGAAGGAAGCTAAGACAGTCTTTAGATTTGGTTGCGTAAGACTCCTCATCAGTGAAACATACCATCTAATGTTGCACAAAGCTAAACATCCACCAGACACTGTCTATATTGATAATAACACTGACAATTACAAAAGATTTAATGCTAACGTCAACAAACTGCTTGGGTCAATTCAATATTCAGACAAGTCAATTGAATTCCAGCTCATTGCACGAGGAGAGTGGGATGAAAAGGGATTGACCCTAATGCCTCATCAAGGACGCAGTTTGAGTTTCATGTTTTTCAACTTTCATGTACCCATATAAAATGACTGTCAACAAACATGCTACAACAGGCTGGGTTAACGGTTTCAAGGACACACTCGCACATAAATATGCAAACATGGCACACTCAGGAGCACACAAGCACACACATACATACACACACATACACACACATGCACGCACACACACACACACACACTACAATAATTAGCTTACTGTTACTATACTTAGGTAGAATTGGTTTACAAATTGAACCGCACAATATAATCCACCACTCATGCCTCAGCTCCTGCAGTGGATCTGTAAGAGGTACCTGTCATTTTAATCTCAGTGTTAAAATCTCACAAGGACTTCAGTGATGAAATATTTATAGACGGATGTGCTCAGCCATACCGATGAGCAGCTCAATCAATATTTGCAGTCCATATACCACAGGCCCTGTGTGTGTGTGTGTGTGTGTGTGTGCACGCGCATGTGGATGGAGGAAGGGGACAGGTAATATGGGTGATTTTAATTAAGGTCTGTTTGTGGATTGTCAGGTTCACTTGTGTCACTGCCCTTTGCTCTCTTACGAGGCATGTGATAATCTCTTATAATCTCAAGGCACATCCGACGAGCACACAGAGTGTAGAAGGTGATCCGAGAGTGTCTTGAGCCCGCTAAAATGTATTTCTACTATTGTGTAACGCCTGACACAGTCATTCACTCTGTTCTCTGTTTTTAACCACAAACCCCTCAGTACTGATGATGCCTTGTTCATACTGCACAAGAGAAGTTTTTATGATTGTGTTTTAACTGATTTCAAACAACAGCACGTAGCTCAATGTCCTGCTCTTTTATGAGCACCATCAAACCTCATACACTACTGTTTATTTGAACTGAGGAACTCTTTACAAGCCACAGCTAAAGAGATGTCTTATGAAAGCCTTTGCAAAGAATAAGAGTCACAGATGCAAAAAAAAGACTGTTCAAAATTATACTGTGAAGTTACATTCTCTCTGAGCACATCCATTGTACAAATGTGAAAGTTGCCTGTTGGCGTTACTAAGCTTTGTGGTTTGCATTGCCACTAATCCCCGCCTGGTCCTTTTACCAGAGGAAAGAGGTTTTGACAGCTTTACTAACTACAATAGATACCATACAAATGTTCTGTTCTTCTGATACCTTCATATAGTCTGTTGATAGCTTATTTTATATCTTAGTGACACGTTTCTGTGTAGCCTGCTGACACATTTCTGCATAGCCTACTGACAGCCTCCAGTATAGTCTACTGACAGCTTCCTGAAAAGCTTTGAGGATCAATAATACTGTATTAAGAATGAGACACATCTGATTACCCATGAGCCTTTGTGTACTTTAAGGAAGTAAATTGCTCATGGAACTCGAAATGGAGCCAGTTTAGCTAACTAAATGCATTAAAGTTGATGGCAAGATTTTCTCAATTCTGGAAAGTGGATCAATGTCTAATTTCCATATTTTCATATTTGTATAGATTCATCTTGATTAGCAGTGAATAGTGGGGGTCACTAGTACAACAAAACCCAACCTTAAAATGGTAGATGAAAATGTCCAGAGATGTCTTTGTCAAATATAATGTGATAGATAAAGAAATCAGTTTATTACCAAACAGCTTTCAATTGTGGATCACAGCAAGTAAAATATTTTACAGATTCAACAGTCCAGAATGTCTAAGTCGACAACATCAAACACTTACAATAGAGCCTGAGAGAAATAGAGAACAAACATTGATCGGAACAGTCTCAGGCATTTTAATTTTAGGTGTCATTTTCATTTATTCTTTTCACAAGTAATACCCAAGGGGACTGTCGTGGAAATTTTGGAATACAGTTATAATGTGTGTGTTTCATATATGAGGAATGTGTTTTAACGGAAGTCTAAAGTTGATTAAGAAGAGTCAACTCCATTTGGTAGAGATGCCATTTGCAGTTTATGACACCTGGGGGGAAGAGACAGCTGGTCTGGAGACAATGTGGATTCAATTGTATTGTTAACTGATCAAGCTGCTCTGACCCTTCCTGTTGCTTAACAGGACTTCTTTTTTCTTCATTAAATTCTATTAGGTTCTTTATTTGTCAGCCAACGTAAGCGTGGTCTCTATTTGCCTACTTCGAGAGCCTGCTCAAGTGTGTAGAGACAATCAACCTAAACTAACAAAACAGCAAGTTCTTTAGTTTTTTCTTCACAGCAACAGAAATGAGTTAAATTTGAAAGTCAAATAGTGGGAAATCACTTTAAGACTCACTGAAACAGTGGAAGGTGTTTGATGCTTGAGGCTTACCCTGACTTCAATTGTCTGTCATAATGCCTTTTTTCCTAATTAAAATTCAACAACGGATAACAACGACAATTATTTGTGTTTTATTTACCATCCAGAGATAAAGATGGAAAACAAAAAAATCGAATTGAACGACTGAAAACAGACCTTGGACTGATCAGTAATATGTTTTTAATTCTCTGTAACAATCAACAAGTGCGGTTGGCACACTGTGAATGGTGACCTAATAAAATTCAAAAATGCAAAATGCAGTCCTGGGGCTCAATATATTCATTTACTCTCCCTTTTCATCCATCTTAAACTTCAAATACTACCAACTTTTTTTGTGCAGGCAAAATTACCTTCCTGACAGCTTTTTACTTTGGAGGCAATATTGCTTGCAATGTATGAGAAACCCCATACCTCTCACATAGAATGCTGCTATATGTCAATCACAGGGAGCTGCCAAGGGGAACTAGTGCAATGGTACACTTAATAAGATGGCATGTCAGACAGACAGACCCTCCTCTGCCAAAATTACACAGTGTGAGAGGCGGATGAGGTTAATGTGACTGTCACAGAGAAACAGACAAAGTAGGTGCGTTTTCCCTTCTTCTCTGCAGGAATGTTTGTCTCGTTCCTTCTCTTTTGTCATCTCTCCTTCTTCTTCCTGTTGTTTCATCTTCTCTCTCTTCTCTCTCTCTCTCTCTCTCTCTATTTCTCTCTCTATTTCTCTCTCTCTATCTCTCTGTCTGTTGGACCGATAATAGTTCTACTTTTAACCCTGGTGTTCCAATTTGTTGAATGTGGCTTTGTGATTTATATTTCATTACTCATTTATTTCCAAGATAATAGACTGAAATGTTACTTGTAGTAAAATTGAGAGTGGTGGTCCTCATGTTAAGAGATTTTCCACTGAATACTGTCCAGACTAATTATATTTTGGCCAGTCTAGAGGTGCAGTATTGAGTAGAAAGTTATTAGCCATGGCTCCACACTCCTCTCCTTATCTGGGGCTCCTCACCTACAGATTAGCTGCACATCAAATAAAGGAGATCCTTACCCAGGAGGCCAGACTTCCCTTTTTATTAGAGAGGGCTCTGGACTCATATCTGTCAGAAAGCAGGAAGGTGAGGACATAAAGACTTCTCACAATCACCTGCTTTTAAAAGTCCCTGTACACCCATGCTATCTCATTGCTGCTCTTTAACAGTTGATTGGGATGGGTGTAATTTAGAGTTCATCCATTCAGCATTTACATTGTTTCTCACATACGTAAGTGGATGTGTGACAAAAGGGAACTAAAATCAAAAAGTTAGTTCCGGCGTGCACAATATCAAAATGTGTTTTTGAAACATATTTATAATTACATTGACAATGAGTGTTTCAACTTTTTTGAATTTGATTTAGTTTTACTAAATCCAACACAAATGACAATGAAAAACACTGCAATGCGGTAAGGGTCCCTCATGTTTAGGTTGTCAACATGTATAGTTTACAGAGCCCAGAGAGACATGAACGATGGAGGAATACATTTAATTGATTTGGGTTGCCGTGGCAACAAGACTTGATCCCAGGGGAGCGAGGTGTCATTCAGTCTGTGGTGCAGGAAGAGCCACAAGAACATCATCTAGAACGGCCAAATCAGAACAAACGCTGCACTTCTGACTCATCCCCGGTACACACCTGACGGACACCACTTTGACCATTAATAACCGTCAGAATATGTCTCATGTCTGCGTCTTGCAATTCCCACTCTTGGTGTGGCTTCTTTAGAGCATAAAAACATATTCTAGATTGTTTGTGCCTATTGTCACATATCCTGCTGTGGTTGCTGGTTGTTTCTTCCAGAGGCTGTCCCTCTCTGTGGAGCCATAGCGTGTCAGAAGCGGTTGTGGTTTTAGTGTGTTATTAGTAGACAGTCTGAGGAAGGAGGCCCAGAGGACTAGGCTACAAGGAATTGCCTGTCTGAATCTTTTGACACTGTACTTACAGACAAACTGCTCGGAAATCAATATGTACAGAGAGTGGGAATGTCGAGATGAAGAAAACATGAGTCACACTGCACCAGACTGGATAATTCTCCCGTATGCTCGAGTGAATCCTAATACTGAACTCCATCATAAAACACTGAGCAAGCCATTACTGAACAACAAAGGATGTCTAATATTGTCATGTTGTGGTTTTCATCACACATCCTTTATTTGAGTGACTAAAGACGACCTCTGTGTGGTTAATAGGCTCTAGTATTTTTGCCTATGTAGGCGTATAATCATAGCATACATAGGTGGAGGCCATACCGTTACAAAGCAGACCTGATGTCCAAATGGAGCAGGTGTTCCAGCCCTCTCTCACCCCGTGACAGCGTCCTCTCTAGCAGCTGCCAGGTGTCTCATTCTGCAGCTACGGATGGAGACAAAGAGACTGAAAAAAAGTAATGAAAAAATAGGGTGACTGAAAAAAAGAGAGAAAAGATAACTTTTAGAGGCTTCCGGGCATTTCATAACTGCCTTGTTTTGTTCCAAGCTGAAATTCACAACCTACACACAATGAGGTAGTCTACACTGTAGGTCAGCAGCCCGTTTCCAATAATAAGAACCCTTACACTTATCCATTTTCATACATTTGAAATGTCAGCATGTCTGTATTGCGTAATGGCATATGGATGCTTATGTAAATTGTGATTTAAAGGTAATATTTGCCAGATTCTGAGCAAGCGGGCATACCATTCCGGGATAGTTATTTTCAAAGCAAACACCAGCCCACAAAGAATTGAAAATAAATATAATTTCAAATTGAAATGAACATAATCCCAATGCAGAGAATATATGTTTGAAACATTCTACCTGTACCACTTTTTACTTTGTAATCTCAGCAACTATACACAACATTTTTTTCTTCTGCAGCTGACTGGGAGAGAATATAGATTGAGATGTCACAAACTTGGTTGACTGAAGAGACAGCGAGCAGCTGCCTTCTATTTGTTTGTTACAGACAATCATGCATCATTCATTAGCAACATACTGAAGTCTTATAACAAACAGTCTGTGTCATCCACTAGTGTCCCAGTTACATGCGTTTCATCACTGCACAGTTTCACTCAGCTCCATCATGTCGCCCTCTTTTTACTGCCAGCTTTCAAACATTATTTGATGGATTCAGATATCAACTGCTGTTGTTTATAAGTATACATATTACAAAAGCCTGTTATATCATTTTATTGTAAGAAAGAAGGCTTCAATATCTTTTAAAATAGGGTCACAGGTAGTGGAAGGGTTAGGTAGTGAAACTGCTGTTTTAAAGCATCATCAGAAACAAGGCTGAAATCTTACATGGTGAAATGGCATGTTTTCCTTGGGTAACGGTTTTTGGTATACTTCTTGTATGTTTTAATCAATGAAATAACTAAAAGCAATGTGTCTGCTCCTTTATGTTAGAGGCTCATGCAGAACCCCACAGGGTTCTCCTCTCTCACCACCTCCCTCCCTCCCCTCTGGAGCATAGCTCCCGTGTGTGTGTGTGTGTGACCTCACCACCCCTCCCTTACTCTGTAGAGGTGGCATTTGTTTAACATTACATGTCACATCTACTGTTGGGAAGTGGGGCCAGTATGCCAGAGACCAGGTTGGGGCCAGGGACCAGACACTGGGGTGGACCCTGGGCTAACCAAGCATATGGGTTGAATTAGGAATATGCATAAGGGTCTGGCTCTTAATGATCGCCCCTTAGCCACTCATTTGCATCCTACTCATCCATGTGTGCAGAGAATGTGCCTTTTAGTCAATTTACCAAATTACTCTTTCAGGTTGAGTGACTTCTACAAGACCTGGCCTAGAATTTTACATTCTTTCCTTCTTTCCCCAAACACTTCTTCTTATCCCTAACCTTAACCCTAACCCTAACCCAATATTATAAAAACTAGAGCAAACGCAGAGCTCAGCTAACAACTAGGCTACAATAGAAGAAGTTGAACACACTATAGCCACACAATGGCCAAAACACAACATCCTGATATACCTAACAGACACACGAGGATGCCTCGATGTGCAGTCTTCCTGACTAAGTATCCTTTCAGAATTCACGTCAGCCCGTCTATTCTAAACGCTTGCTTAGATTTAAGGGTTTGCACTGCTGACATAGCACATTAAAAATGGCTCCCGATATCTCCAAATCTAATGTCATTGCTGCTTTCAATGGGGGATCTGCAGCCATGAATAAAAAGGGGAAAAAGCTGATAATATTGTGGATCATTACCTTGCACTTAATGATGTAGCAGACCACTGATGAGGTGGCAGGGAGAAAAATTATTGCTATTTACCATGCGACGCACAACCACTCTGCTGTAACTTATTAATATGATATTCAAATGTAATTACATGTTTGGTCTGGTAAATATGGAGCAGTATGGTCTTTTCCGTCTCTCTTTTTCCATCTCTCTCATTAAATCTGTCTCTATTCACAGCTTCTGACGCTTGTTCTGTGTGTGGGTTGATCAAGCTTAACTTTCTCTATCTCGATCATCTCACATAAAGTTCTGCCCCACCCCAGAGTCCATCACCCTGAGACTCTCAGGTGATGACCTGAGACTGGATGACCTGTTCAGTGACACAGTATACGCCCTCAACTTCCACATCTTGTTTAGTCATTAGAAAACATGGAGTTGGACAAATCCTGTATTGAAATGGTTGTAAAATGTTGAAGACAACATGAAAGCGAGTGTACAGACGTGTCTATCATGGTCGCTGCCTCTCTGGGGGCTATCCTACATTATGTAGGTCTACCAGAGAGATGGATTTTACAGTTCAGGATGGATGTACAGTATCTGTATGAAAATACAAAATGCCTGACAGCCCATAGATGCTAGGGGTGCAAAAACAAACCGCAAAAAACCAAATTGTTCAACACACATACCACGGTTCGGTTTTTACATGTAAGCTGCGGTTTTTCGGATCTACTAGAAAACACAACCTAACACCCTTTGTCCTTCTCCTTTCCCGTAACCTTTCCCGGACAGTACCTGTCCAATGAACTGTCAGTATATCAGTGACGAGTCACGTACTGGAAGGAACTGGAGAGAGGCAAATCATACGAAGCTAGGCAAGATAGCATCTGGAGGCGAAAGGTTAGCGTTTGAGGATGTACCATTGCCACCGTCAGTATTGCCAGTATTGCCAGTATTGCCATGGCAATACTATTTTTGAAACAAGTATAGCCTGGCAATACTAATTTTTCACAGACCTTATGAGGTTTATTTAATTTAGAATACTTAAGTAAACTGTAATGACAACCAAATCTTATGTAGTAAGGAATCTGAAGTGATACGAAGACTTTTCAATACGCTGTTACACGTTGCGCCTTGCTCTGGCGAAAAAGTTTGGCAATACTACTTATACGATGGTGATGGCACCTATGGGATGTGCCATCATCTTTTAAGTCACCTGTCAACAAACCGAAACAAAACCGAAACAGTGACCCATAAACCGCAATACACACCGAACCGTGGGTTTGTTGAATTGTTGCACCCCTAATAGATGCATTGATGTATTATCAGGAAACACTGCTCATGGTTCACCACTTTGAGTCGCAGGTCTTCATCAAAGATCTACCACAGTTTTCACTTCAGCCTGATGGAAGACACCTAAGCTTTGTGCCACACCTGAAGATTAAACACAACATTTGTTTCAGGCACCCAGTCATTCATTAATGAAGTTCCTTAAGAGAGCAGCACACTTGATCATTTTATAAGTCCCGTGCTGGAGACTGGTCCTGAGGATCTCTTGTTCTCTGCGTTCACGTCTGGAGCCTCAGAACAAGAGCCCCGAGAGCATCGTCAGATCCTACCTTTTTGACTAATTACAAATCACAAACTCACAAATGTCTTAATTGTTAAACCTGACAATATGATTGAAATTGACTTTCACTGGTTCAGACGCAATTAAATATATCAGTCAAAAAATGTGTCTCTAGAAAAATATTTCACGTTTATTGATCAGTATTTTTTATTTTACTGTACAGCTAGCAACTTATTTTCTTCTCTACACAGCTAAATCTGCTCTAGATCCACTATGATATTCTGCTAGTGTGAGCACCAGTAGTTAGACCAATGGCTTGTCTCCAAAATATGCAGTGGTTGTATGATTTTTACATAGCATGTTGCTTATGTAGTCATGGTTGATTTATAGAACTACCTGTGGAAAAAGCTCCTCTGCAGGTAAGAAGGCTTCTCTTTGATAAATGAAAGACTGAAAGACCGATCTAGGAAAGGAAGGTTCACACTGGTCATGTGAAGTTTCTGTTTAAATTACAATACATTATGAACCCATCACAGTGTACTCTTTTGAATCTGTTCAAATATTGTTCTCTGACCATTCCACAAATTATATTGTCCATTCATCCAGCATGCACAAGGGGAGGATTAGTTGAATAATCTGGCACTCCATTTGTGACTGCATCTGTTTGCAGGATGGTGTGGTGGCCTGTTTGCAGGATGGTGCGGTGGCCTGTTTGCAGGATGGTGTGGTGGCCTGTTTGCAGGATGGTGCGGTGGCCTGTTTTGGAGGATGTTGCGGTGGCCTGTTTGCAGGATGGTGCGGTGGCCTGTTTGCAGGATGGTGCGGTGGCCTGTTTGCAGGATGGTGCGGTGGCCTGTTTGCAGGATGGTGCGGTGACCTGTTTGCAGGATGGTGCGGTGGCCTGTTTGCAGGATGGTGCGCTGGCCTGTTTGCAGGATGGTGCGGTGGCCTGTTTGCAGGATGGTGCGCTGGCCTGTTTGCAGGATGGTGCGGTGGCCTGTTTGCAGGATGGTGCGGTGGCCTGTTTGCAGGACGGTGTTTGTGGGCCTCAGGGATGACAACTTTATGCCCAATCATTATTTTGTAAAAATCAATTATTTTCCAAATGTCAATATTTTCCAATTAATTACAAGGTACAAACCCATTAGCTTAGACTTCTAACAAGTGTCCACTGCTGTAAAGTGGAAAGAATATTCTCTATATTACAGTTTTTGATGAAAACCTTAATTGTTGGACATCATGTTTTAATCCATTAATATTGTGTGTATTTACACCCTCCTAGGATCATAGTTCTTGATGAGGTGAGGCCTCTCTTTAAAGAAATGAAGGTTTACTTGGTTTTGCAGTTACAGGGAGTGCAATAAATTAATGCAGATGTTTTTAACTCTTATTTGGAGAATCTGTGTTTACTCTGTTGACGTACTGCTGTTGGACATCCAACAGTCCAATTGCTCTCTGCACCGTCTCTCTCTTTCCCGCTCACACTGTCTCCATACCTCACTCTCTAGCTTTGCAGGATTCATCTGGCAGGTAAGCAGACAGGCATGCAGGCAACAAGACGGGTAGGCACGCAGGAAGGCACGGAGACAGACAGGCAGAAAACCATTCAGTCATGCAATATAAAAAAGGAAGTCTGAGAAGCTGGCAGGCAGACACCAAGGATCCTGTAGAGTGGGACCTCATGCAGGATTAATGCCATCTCATATTAACCACCTGTTTTATAAATGAAAAGAAATGGGTTCTGAAACACATGAAAGGAATCCGTCATTAGAATATCTGCTGTCAAATCTGTCACGTCCTTGGCGCCACAGCACCCCTCTGACGCAGAGCGCCACAGTCACAGGGAGAAGACAGTCAGCGCCCTCAAGGCCTCACACGAGACGTGAGGAGCGGAGGAATGATGGGTCTGAAGAGAGGTTTTTTTTCCCCAATTTGTACTCATTGGCGTTGAAATATTTATATATTTCAAAATAGTGCCTGATGGGAAGTTGGGAAAAAAAATATTCTGACCAGGTGGTTTCCAACAGTAAGAGTGCTCGGGCTCACAATTAAACCATTAATTCCCTTATTCACAAGAATTGCTTTTCGATTCATGAGCCTGTAACAAATGCATTACAGCAGTGCTTTGTAATCTTAATTATTCTATTCTATTCTCCTGTCTGGCCTGCCAATGGTGGAATCAACTCCCCACCTCCATCAGGGACACTGACTGTCTGACACTGACGCTCCGTGGGTATCGCCTAGGAAACTGGAGGGAGGTGTGGAGAACACCATCGTCGGAACCCTGCACAGTCTACTGCTCTCATCCCCCAGAATCCTCGGCGTGGCGAGGTGGGGACAGTCTCGTGCCTCACTTCCTGACCTCTCTCTCAGTGATATTCACAGCCAGACGGATCCTGTCTGCCGTCCTGGCACCCCATTCCAGCTCCTATCTATCTCTGCCTCACGCCCCGGCTAGCTAGCTCTCACCCCTCCCCCCCAGATACCTTCCCCCTACCATCTTATCATCCTGCATTACTAGCTCATTACTTTTTAAAGACCTCTCAATCTCTTTCTCTCTTTCTCTTTCTCTTTCATCCCCCCCCTCACCTTCCACCACCCATCTGAGACTGGCTGTCTCATCAGCACTCTCTCTGTCTCTCACCCGTTTTATCTCTCTCTCACCCGCTCTCTTACCAATTCTCTCTCTCTCACTCGCTCTCTCAACTGCTTCGTCATCCTCTCTCTCTCTCTCCCTCTCCCTCTCTGTCTTTCTCTCTCTCTTAAACTCAGACCAGGCCTCACCTCCAAGCTGGGCTTGGTCTGCACTTAGCATAGTGAGCCCTCAGCTCCTTATTTCTCTGTGAGCTTTCTGTTTTTCACTCAAGATAAAAACTAACCCGGAGGAGATACAGGGAGGAGGCATCAAAGCTGCAAGAGGTTTTCCTGTGTTGTAAAATGGTTTTATAACACACAGACACACACACTGACACACACACACCACACCCCACCACCTCCTCTATTGCTCTCCTCTTGGTGCAGGCCAGTTTGACACAGCTCATTAATACTTTATAGAGTCATTCTCCAGGAGAATACTGTGTCAAAGTCAGGGGGGTGGAACCGTCTCACAGGAACCCTCCAATGAGGTGCAAGTCTTATGACAAGGTTCTAGATCACTGAGTCCTCCGCCCTTTCAGGGGCAGCAATAATCATAGCAGTCTCTGCAGAGGTGGTCTGGCCTTCCATATGTCTAGCAGCAGCAGACATAAGAGATATGTTTTGTGAAAAATAGCTCTCAGCCTAAGCAGAGTCATGATTACATTTTACATTTAGTCATTTAGCAGACGCTCTTATCCAGAGCGACTTACAGTAAGTAGAGGGACATTCCCCCGAGGCAAGTAGGGTGAAGTGCCTTGCCCAAGGACACAACGTCATGTGGCATGGCCGGGAATCGAACCAGCGACCTTCTGGTTACTAGCCCGATTCTCTAACCGATTCTCTAACCGCTCAATCCCTCTGATTGATTCTGAGTTTGAATGACAAAGTGCATGCAGTCTTATAAATAAACCCATCAGAGTAGTGCAAATGGAGAGTAAGGAGAATGCTAAAAGGAAACATTCATTCAGGTAGCTATGAAGTCAAAGTCCATGAAATCACAGATTTTAGCATGTGTCTGTACGGTGCATGTGCTTCATGTGTTTATTTAAAAACAATTTCAGATAATGAATTAAAACAACAGACAGAAGGACAATAGAGATAATCCAATTACTTGGCTGGAGAGAAATAACAATGAGACCTTAATTGAAAGCTATGCTCATCATTACTATGCAAATGTATGGTAATTAATTGTCTAAACAAGAGCGCCTCTATTTCATTTTTTCTCTTGGGTGTTGACAAGGGTTGCGATGTCACATGGGCTGCCTACTTTCTTTATGGTCTGTATTGTTCACCGCTAGACTGTCAGTGTGGAAGGGAACTAAGAAGCTTCAAGCACCTCATTGCCACTTGAAAATCAGAGCACTTTTGCTTTTAGAACAAATGGATTCATCAATGCAGTTTAAATTACAGGGGCGAGATCGATTCTCAGAGAGGAGGTCAATGACAATGACGAGCATTTTCTTAGTCCAGACACTTCAGCAGGCAAACTTACACCCCCCCTCCCCAGTAAGTCTTCTTTATAAAGGACTGGCATTTATATTTCCTGAATGGAGACCACAATGTCATCAAGTAGAAGTTCAGGACCCGGTTGCGCAGACTTTGTTTCCTCTCCTAAGCTGGTAGGAAGGAAAGTACATATAGACCCATGATGACAACAATTAGCTGGCTTACTGACTTGCTACAGCTGCCTGGCTAGAGCACGCTGATTCCAGCTCCACTCTGTCATCTGTCCTCATCGTTAACCAACACAGACCAAAGATCAATTGTCAGTATGATTGGTGTTCCCTATTCTTGCTAACGAGAGATCAGAGAGAGAA
Source organism: Osmerus eperlanus (assembly GCF_963692335.1). Lineage (NCBI taxonomy): Eukaryota > Metazoa > Chordata > Actinopteri > Osmeriformes > Osmeridae > Osmerus > Osmerus eperlanus. Next base: position 13,154,803 of record NC_085027.1, on the reverse strand, counting down.
GAACCGAAGACCAGCAAGGGAAAAGAGTGCTCTTCTTAGCCTGTTCTGCCTCACTTTGTCCCCAGGGAAGAAGCTTAATTTGGGGAAGAATCCCACCTGCCTGTCTCCCTACTTGCCCCAATCCTTCCATGCATGTCCAGTAGCTAGAGGGGATAGAGTGATGGTGGAATGGAGTTCTGTAGGGCTGGGGGGATGGAGAAGAGAACCAAGCTCTTGACAGACATGAGCCACTGGACCAGGAACCTGTCAGGCCTATTTTTACTGCCAATGCCCCTGGGGGCTCACTAAGCCCCTCCACAGTCTGTGTGTGTGTGTGTGTGAGAGAGGGAGATAGAGAGAGAGAGAGAGAGAGTGTGAGAGAGAGAGAGATCTTGACATGGTCAAGCAAAAACAATTTCAACTTGTTCAGAGACAAAGAGATCAAGATTGGGTTATATTTCCAACTGGCTCAGTTGAGGCACACGCCATGTTGACAGACTAAGAGCTGCAGCAATCCACCTCTTACAGCAAATGAAGTCTTTGTTTTTCACAGGTTCACAGTTCAACTAAAAAAACTTCAACTGGTGTAGGGATAAATCAAATTGTATAACCATGAGAACATGACAGATTGCAATTTCAGGAAAATGATGACATTATTGTTAGCCACGGCATTCTCATAAATATAAAACTAAAGTCTATTTATGTAAAGAGTACAGCCCCCCCCCCACACACACACACACACACACACACACCCACCCCCAACATCGTCTGTGGCTAACTCTGCTAATGTCATCCCAGCCGTCACACGCTGACATCTTTGTCACTGCTTTATAGCTCCATGAACGATTTTGGTGTCATGCTTCATCATTCCGGAGCTCTTCCACTATCTCCATCTGCCTGACTGCCAGCGTGGGCTGCAGCTGGAGGAGACATCTCAACATCTGAGAGAGAGAGAGAGAGAGAGAGAGAGAGAGAGAGAGAGAGAGAGAGAGAGAGAGAGAGAGAGAGAGAGAGAGAGAGAGAGAGAGAGAGAGAGAGAGAGAGAGAGAGAGAGAGAGAGAGAGAGAAAGAGGGAGAACAAGGGAGTAAGAGAGAGGGAGATACTGTAAGGAGGGAGTAAAAGATGAAGATTCACAGGTCAAGTGTTAGCCTCACACAAAAATCAACTGTCACCACACACAAGTGCATCCTATGAAATGTGATAAACCACCTTTTATGAAGGTTTATGTAACTATCAAACCATTATTTATAAATGCTTCATTTTATGAAGTTACTGTAATACAAAGTGTTACCTGACTCGTCCTGAACTGTCAAGGCATCACCTGTCAGACATCTTTAGAATCATGAAATGTCCAAACCACTGGAAACACCCTTGGGTTCAAGTGACCTTGTTGGTTTTGTGGCTCTTTTCCCAACAAGCTTGTGATCAATAGCTTGGTTCTCATTCCTTCCAATCAATAGCAATAAAAGTCTAGAATGAAATGGAGTGACAATAAATCCACCACACACCGTCTGGTTTTATAATTACAGCAAGGGGCAGTAACGTGAAACCACAACAGGGAAAGAAGTAAAGGTTGTTTGAAGAGAAGAGGGCGATTTTCTTGGAGTGTTAATTGCGATGAAACTATAAATCTTTCAATCTCAGAGAAGTGGTGTCTGTGGGCTACGGTTCAATTTTACACAAAGTGTGAAAAAACATATCATGTTTCCCATTAATTGGTGTGCAAATTGTGTGTTTACATAATACAGCAAAAACACTTTTACTAAAGATTGTAAAAATGTGCTGTCTAAAATGAACTTTGTTGATAAAATAGATCACTTATGGTATCTGGTATTACTCCTGCCTTCACAAGATTTTATGGATAATTGATTCCCTCTGCAAAACAGATAACACAGTCCAGGACTGTTTGTGTAAATCTGGGTGGCATGTCAATTGTGTTGAGGTTATACTGTATTTACGGGTGGTATCCCCCCTGAGTCCTGACACTCATTACCCTCTGGGTTATCAGCTGAGCCTATCCCTCCCTTCCTCACCCCTCCCTCACCCCTTCCTCACCCCTCCCTCACCCCTCCTTCCATACTCCCACCAGAGGCTTTGATCTCTATAATGGAATGTGTTCTCACACACTGCTCAGTCTCAATCTAGGAGGCATTATTGTGCGTGTGTGTGTGTGTGTGATTGGCACTAGGTCTTGACCTCACCAAGCCAGACTATTAACCATTAGACTGAGACAACATCTTTGTCATTCGAGGGTAACATTCAGACTAAGAAAACTCAGTACAGTTGTGGGAGTTGATACACACTGATGTACCTTACGATGTGATCTTCAAGCACAACTCCTCAAGATCTTCCTCCACAAATGAATCTTTCCAACAGGCATTGCTACTCCTGACTCATGAATCTCATTTGAATTGAGACCCTTGTCGAAGGCAGAGGTCAGCAGTAAAGCCACCAGGCCCAAAATAAGTGTTTTAGAATGTGTCCACAGGACAGCAGCTTACCAAGCTCTCCTTGTCTGTCTCTCTAGCTTTTCAGTAGGAATGAAATGATAAATAAACATGGTATTGGATCCCTGAGTGTTTTAACTTTTCAGAGAAAGTGAGTGCTTTAACATCAATATTTCATCGAAGATTCAAGTTTGCTTACCGTCATCTGGGTCTCATCTGTTTTACACCCATCTCCATGTTAGGGGCATGGAAAATGTGGTTAACATGGGACACTCTTAACTATACATCAATGGAAGACCACTCCAGGCGTCCAGAGAGTATACTGTACACTGTTGATGTGCTTGTTTGTTTATCTCTCTGTGTTTACAAGAAAAACTGTCATCTTTTTGACATACACCGGGCGTTTTCTTGTCGATGGTTTGCAAGGTAAAATACAGACAAATCCAAAATATGGATGACTAAAGAAGATGGATATTTGTAGACCAACAAGAAAAACCTACTTATGGTAACAACATTGTAATGATATAGAAACTTCTTATTTACACAGTGTTGCTGTTTGTGAAACAGGATTTTGAGCAGTTGTGTAGTTGAAACCATATTTATGTCTACTTCCACATTTTGCAGAGCAGAACTTCAATAGGTTCATTCAATCCGTTGATCCTCATTTGAAGTAATAATAAAAAATTAAAATGCATTGAAATTGTGGGCACACTGTCATTAAACGTGGTTGTCTCCTGTAGAAAGGACTCATGTTGTCAAGTCTGCATTTTCAAATCCTTCCCAGCCTCTGCACTGTAAATGTTGTTCCCCTTCCATGTTTCTTGACAGATCATTTTACAGAGTTTTCATGAAGCTTCCTTGAAATATGTACGTTTTGTATGGAGGTGGTGTTCCAAGCTTCAGAACACCAGGCCTGGGTTCAGGACAGAAGCACAGGGGAGCATCGTGGCCCAGATATGAGCAGGGAAGGCTCCAGGGTAGTGAGAGTGTGGCCGGCTCAGGCAGGTGCACGTCCTGACAAGATGAATCACACCCTCAGACTCACCTCTCCTTATGCCTCCCCCACCTCCCCCCTGCCTCCCCCCTGCCTCCCTCCTGACCCAGAACAACATCTGCCAAATAGGGGGGTGGCTGCATGGGTAAATGGTAACACTACCACTTTAAAAAAAAGATCAGTTTTACTTTAAAAAGTAAAGAAGGAGGCCAAGTTTTCCATTGCATAATCATGGTCTGTTAATTCAAAATAGAGACCAGCTAGCCTCTTTGCGACGGATCAACTTTGTAAGCATTAATTATACATGGACGGAAAAGATCCAGTAACCTTGAGGTACAATGAAACAGGGGTAAATATACTTTCAAGGAATTAGTCAAAGACTCCAAGAGTCGAAGGCCTTCTTTTCTGTCATGGTTTATGCAGTATATGTTCTGCCTCACTTCCTTTGGTCCATTATTGATGTTCTTCCATGGATGGTTTAAGCAGAAAGCTCTGGTCTACTGTACCTGTAAGCTCAATAAGAGCACCATGGGACAAGGTGTTGAATGTCGATCCAAGTATGTTTTACCACAGATTCATACTTGGAGCTCCTAAGATAGGTGATCCAGCCACTGGGACTGTGCTTATCCTTCTACCATCCTTATCTACCTCTGAATATACAACCTCTAACATTCCTTCAGTCAAGGGAGAGGATTGAGCCAATGTAGCAAACTAAAGAGTTGGTGTTGAGTTGTTGCTGCTTGCTCAGTAGCCTAGAATGAAGGATCTAATTTGTTTAGTCGTATGAACCCAGGAAATTACTCCTTGTCAAAACATTGGATTTTGGAATGTCTTTAGTCCAGCGCCTCACAATAGAGAGCTATGTTTCTAACCTTGAAAGTTCAATCATAAGTCTAAGTTTTTGTTCATAAACTTTTGACATTCCCCTGAGGCAAGTAGGGTGAAGTGCCTTGCCCAAGGACACAACGTCATTTTGCACGGCCAGGAATCGAACCGACGACCTTCTGATTACTAGCCCGATTTCCTAACCGCTCAGCCACCTGACTCCCCTGTTGTATATACAGTATCTTCAACAGAACTGCAACTTTGTGACGCAAATACTGTGTGTTTGTTCATTAGTGTAAAGCAATTTCTGCTCCAATATTTACTTCTTATTATTGTTGCAGACGTGGATTGTTTTCCCGTGTTGACCACCATACCAGATGTCGCCTGAGGGATAGCTTCGCTCGCCGCCTTGTTTATTCCCCACCATTCTAATTTCTCACAGCTCCTGAGTGATTTTCCTCGGGATTTCATTTTCTACCTCAACTTCAAAATGTTAAAATATTCATGGGGATGCATCCACTGAAGTCATTGTTTGTTTATTGTCCGGTCCAGTTTTCTTTCGTTGTTCTTCCATGAAGGACAACAATTTGCTCATTTTAGTTTGTTATTGTACTGTATGTCTGCAATTTGGTTCTTCCGCAATATGTTGCCTCATCCAATCAACCTTTCCATGTGTTATTTAACTTCAGACAGTATGAAAACTTTGTGACGCTTGGTCATTATATCTAGAAGTTCCACCACTAACAAAGACAAACCAATAAAGAGATATTTGGAAGTAAGAATAGACACATCTGTGATTCAGCACAGCAGATGATAGTTGTTAGCACATGATATCATTACCTCCAAGAATTGAACAACCCACACAAAAAAGAAAGTGGAATCAATAACTCTGCGCCTAGTATTACAATGTACATACTCAAATTTGAGAGGCGGTGTAACATCCACCCCAAATTGTGAACAGAAACACATTATTGACATGATTTAAAGTGACCTCGAAAGTTTCTCTACAGTGGACATGTTCTTCTGGTAGACAGGGTAAGGATTTTCAGGGTAAGCATGCTAGACTGTCGTATCCATGTTTGTCTCACGTATGTTACACGCATGTTTGTGACGTTTCCTAACGTCACAAAAGCTTGCAGAGCTGTAGGAAGCTGACAGTTCAAGTCACAAACAGTCCCAGAATTCTCAGCTGTTTCTGGTTGGATAAAGCCCATACCTCTCTTCCCCTCATCTCCATTTCTTTTCTTTCTCATTTCTCTCTCCTTTTCTGACCCTTTCTTCCCTCGGTCTCTACCTCTGTCTGGGGGTAAGCAGGATGCCAGCTAACACATAATGACAAATGGTAGAAAGCCTCTAAGGTCCTCTTCCCACCCACAACATCCTACTGTGTACACTGTCTGTCCACATGAAATATCCATGAGGATAGCTGCCAGTACTGGTGGGGAAATATCATATAGGATTAACTCCTGCTCAGTGTGTATCACACAGTGAATGTCTTCTGTCTATATATTTTTCATCTTGATCCAATACAAAGGGTTAATCTTACTTTATTATAATTCTTGACATATCAGGGTATAAGCTCAAGGCAAAAGATGATGTCCCTTCTCAAAGAACGTACATTCATTACAGGCAAAGAAAAAATACACATGGACAACCACAGAGTAAGCTGTTGCTATGACTTCCAACCGAAGAGGTGTGCACAGATGGGTGACGGTTTATAAATGTATCACCATGGCCATATTGTATTGCTATGGCAAGTTCTTACAGTACAACTTTCTAATTCTTGTTAATTGTTGATTGAGAGAAGAAGAGATATCCACGCCTGTAATGGAAAGATAGACGACTGAACGAGGAATTTGTAGGTCCTTTAAGCTTTGATGGCTCTTATCTTAAACACATGCATTACTGGTGGCTTAAGCATGAAGCTCTTCTATTCTGTATCTCATGTTGTCATCGGGACATTGTTGTCCTTCCACAAATGATTGTATTGATCTTTCGTGTACCCCTGTAGCTTTGTACATGTGCACCCAAAACCGCTAATTCAACTCCTTCCTTCCTCCACCTCCACCCACCCTACCTGCCCTGCGCTCTTTCTCCTTTCTGCAGCGATGTGCAGGGGTCGTCCATAACCACAACATATTTACAGCACAACAGAAACATCCATTAGCGTACTGCCATGACATGCCATGTTGCCATGGTAACAGCACCCCCCCAACCCCCGCCCATCAAAGGAAAACTGAACGCGGAGAAACATGGGAACGTAAAGACAGAGCGCTAAGCTCTCCTAACGGTCACCTTTGTCTATAATTTAGGCTCGCTTGACAAGCTACTCACAGGCATTACGTATGGGGCAGCTTTTTGTATTCACCGACATGAATCTCGCAAAAAAAGACAAACATCTAATGCATAAAGACCTTGTGTGTGATGCGTTGGTCTGCTAAGTGCCCCTGGCTATTTTGATTTAAGATGGATGTCACCGAAAGGTACTGTAGGTGTTTGAGTGAATGAATAGAGAAAATATGACCTGAATCATTTTGAATAACCGGCAATACACAGGAGTGAGCTGCTTTCACTCAACGATGCTCTGCTGTCCTATGGGATCAGTCATCAACCAGAGAGGGATGCTAAAGAGATGTCAGTGTGTGTCATCTACCTGCACTCATCCATCCCTGATGACTCCTGAGCCAGGCCCCTGATGAAGCACCCTTTCACTGTCCTTTTAGTAGTGTCACACACACTCAGTTTATTCAGACAGATTGGGATGACATGTCCGTGTACAAGGGCAATGCCTATGAATGAACAGTACACCTTGTGTGGGTTGCTCGGTCCACCAGTGAGGTATTGATTTGCTTTATCACTTTTATTATATAATTCTTTCTTGTCTCAGGGAATATAGCATTTTTCAATAAACGTGAATATACAAATAAGACATATGATTTATGATTGTCTTTTTGAAATAATATCCATTTTAAATATGAAGATAACATTTGTTTAGTGATTCACTAAGAATGGTATGTGGTCTCCATAGCAACCCAATCACTAATTGTGAGAATTTCATAGAATGCCTAGACTTTCTCTTTCCTATACATACTTAGCCTACTATTAGTAGAGTTAGGCTACTGTGTTTGATTATAAACACTTTATAGCAACTTGAAGTGCCTCAGAGTGCCAGAAAGTATGCTATAATGCCAAAGACATTAGGTTGATATCATATCTACGATGTGATTGCATAGAGCTTTCGTTTCCTTTTGGCCCTCGCTTAACTTAACTATTTCTTATCGGTCCACTCCCCCATTCTTTACCCCTCATTCGGATCTCAAGAAGAACTATAACAAAAAAGCAATTACCTTTAGCGCTCAGTATTTCCTTTCATTTTTAACAGGGCTGAACTCCACACAATACCAGGTGCTTCACATCTCCCCGTTCCATAGGACTAAAGCACAGTTCATTAACACTGATACAAAACCCTGTGTTATCAGTTAAGTGGGAGCCCTTCTTCGTTATTAGCTATATATAGACCTTGAGGGAAGCAGGACACTACAACAGCAGAGAGTGGCATTGGGAGCAACGAATGTTTGTAGAAATTCAGCAGAGAAACCTACAAGATCTCAAATAAAATATACAGATCACAGAGTAAACACAAATCTAAAGGCTAATGAGATCTTTGCATAATAAATTATAATACATTTCAAAACGGGTCACCCTAAGGGCCAGCACATTACAATTATCCAAACAATCTCTTGTTGTACTGTACAGACTGTACCATTGAATTCACAATAACCCTTTCATATTTAGTGACGTGAAATCATTCTAGATGGCTGTTTTAGCAAAGTGTCTCTGAGGTATGAAGGTCAGAGGAAAGAATTGATTGTAGAAAGTGAAAACAAGATAACATACAGCGAAAATATTTGTCATATTATATATTATATTTGTTTTGTCATGAGGCATCACAAACCTGCGACTGTCATCACAACATAATTAAGGCAGCAACATGCATATGAATGAATAATGCGACTGACCACGTAAACCGAAATCAAGATAGTAGCTGATCTACTACACAATCACTGATTGTGATTAACATCCGCACATAAGGAATCCCCAATTCTCCCACAACATCCGCGCATCTCTGTTTTCTACCAACCTGTCCTCCCAAATAGTACACACCAGCTCACCAGTGTTGACTCACAAAATCCACAAAATCTTTTACGTTCAACCTCTTCTATGGCTGTGATCTATTCTTTACAGAGGACACATACAGGAAACAACATTTGTATTTTCCACCTATAAAGTCAGCAACCATGCCTGCTATATGAATCACACAGATTATAGTACCAGCGAGTCTTCTCAGGGTCCTAGTTGCTGTGGCAGGGGCTTTGAACTGGGATGGGTGTGACTATAGATTTGAATGACTGTGATGGTAAAGACAAGATAAAGAGAAAGCTAACAAGGGTACACAAGTGGTTGTGTGCTCTGGCACGTTTGTGTCTCGGTAATGGCTTTCACAGTTCACACCGGAGCATCTACATGTATGCATGTGTATATGTGAGTGTGTGCATGTATATGTGTACTGTGTGTGTGTGTTAGTGTGAGTGTGTCAGCGTGTGTTTTTATATGTATGCTAGCATGTGTGTTAAGAATTGTCTGTGTAAAGTGCTGCCAGGGTTTTAACTGTGCATCTGGTGCACCAAGCCACATTAAAACAAACAAACAGCCACATGAATAGGAGTATTAGCAGAACCTTGGAAGACACTGGTATTAGCCTTGGCAGGAAAGATAGATTGAGAGAGAGAGATCTTGGGTGAATATTTAGGGGTGACCTTTCCAGCTTTGCTCTTATTTAGCATTTTCTTTGGTTAGGACTAGGTATAAAAGGCTTTGTTCGGAGCAATAAGAAAAAGCACACAGCAGGAATGGTTCCCTCTGGTTCACATGGACCATCTCAAAGTCTTCTTACTTTCACTGCTTGGACTCCTCTGTGGCCTATGGCTTTACTGCCTGTGACACACACACACACACACACACACACACACACACACACACACACACATCTAAAGGCAGGCTGTTTGCGGAAACCCTGATGTTCCTTCCCTGAGAGTCAAAGGTCAGGCAGCACAGCCAGAACCCTAGAGATCTACCTGGAGCAGCTGGCCACAGAGCTGGAAAGACAGCTGGAACGTGCGTGTCTGTGTGTTATGTGTGTCTGAGTGGCATGTGTATGTATGTGTGTGTGTGTGCTATGTGTATGTGTGTGTGCAGTATGTGTGTGTGGCTGACAACTGCTAGATTCACATTTCTCTATCAGGTAGATGTTCCAGAGGGCCTGTATAGATCCAGACATTCTGACGTGTGTAAGAACGTATCAGACAGAGCGTCTCTCCTCACAGCTCTCACACTGCGTGTCTCCTTGACGACAGGTGTGTTTCATGACACATACACACGCATACACAGACACACAGGCATGCACAAGCTTCACTACCGCCATTTGACAAACTAAAAGTTTAAGTAAAGTTAGAGTCTAGGCTTAAAAAGTCAACAGAACTGTTTTCATATTCTTTTACATCCCTTGTTTACCAACTGTAAACAATATAATGCTAATTACGTTCACCTCCAAAGTATTGGTCATATATAAGGTTTTTATATATGTGTTAATGGATGTCGTTTCTGTAGGTGTGCATGTGTGGGAAGTCAGGTGGCTGAGCGGTGAGGGAATCGGGCTAGTAATCCGAAGGTTGCCAGTTCGATTCCCGGTCATGCCAACTGACGTTGTGTCCTTGGGCAAGGCACTTCACCCTACTTGCCTCGGGGGAATGTCCCTGTACTTACTGTACGTCGCTCTGGATAAGAGCGTCTGCTAAATGACTAAATGAAATGAAAATGAAATGTGTGGTTGTGACCTCATGCACCTCACCAAGACAGGGATAATGAAATTCAAACTTCACAAACATGCACATACAACACTCCCTCAAAATAAGCGCCTCCCACACACACACACACACACATACTGTACACACATCTACATTTGACAGTTCTCCTAACAGAAGTCACTAGCTATGCCTGCAGCATCTCCAACCCAATAAAGCCCTGTGCAGTGCTACAATAAAACTCATTACTCTGGGCAAATAACTTTATATACAGCCTCATACATGGTTGTGGAGTCCAGGGGGACTCTAACCTGGTTCTCATATTGACCATGAAATATTAAACACTGATACTTTGAAAGTGCAGCAAAAGCAGTAGATTCAGCACAAGCATGGTTCTCAGACTCTGGTATATCTTTTGTGTGTGTGTGTGTGCGTCTGTATGGATGTCACTTTAATTATGAGTTTGGTCATATTATCTAATTATCACAGTATTAGTGTGACAGTTTTCAAGTCACAATTCCTCAAGTAACCTGGCAGGTCAGTAGTTCAACATGTCTGGCAGCAGGTGTTTATAAGGTGTATTTTTAAAGATGATCCAACAAGGTTTTTTTTTCTGTAAACTCTGATTGTAATAAGAAAAACAAATGTACAAAACTGTATGATGACTGTGATCTAGAATGATTTATTTTGTGAGTTCTGAAGAAGTGAGGCCTCCACCCATCTTCTCCTAATCAACAGCAAGTGGCTTTTTGAAATAGATCTTACTGGGTCTGACCTTTCGTTCGGATGAAATTGCCTTCGCCTGCTTCTTTCAGAATAATTTCCAACTCTCAACGCCCCAGGAACGTGCATGGCAATGATATTCAAACACGGTCCAATCACAGAGGAACCCACCAAGATGACTGACAAGCGCAGACTGTGCCGGGCATTCATGTTTCTACTCCAGAGAAATTGTCAGATTATGGCCTGTAATTTCTGAGGCAAAGTTCTAACCTCCCTTCTTAACTTTCAAATGGGAAGCATTCTGTCTATATGGAGATGTTCCTCACTCTCTGCTCTGCTGACCTGTTTCTCTTCACCCTGCACTCAGGGGAAAAAACAGCAGTTTTATGTTTAGATTGCTACGTATCATTTGTAGGCATTATACGTAAGAAGTTCAAAGGAAAAGTTTTCTTTGTTAATGCTTCTTCAGTAATTAATATTTTAAACATCAAACTGTTACCTGCTGAACATTTAGGGGTTAGGGAAAGACATTCTACAAGTGTGGTTAGGGTTTATATGACCTTAAACTGCACTGAGTACGCTTAGTGTTGGGGCCACTGCAATAAAAAACACCAGGATCATGTGCTTTAGTATACAATTAAACACAAATCAGGATTGCTGCAGGTCTATTTATATTCTCCCATAAAATGACCATAAAAATTGAATCTTCCTTTTGCCTTCCTAAATCACTGTCCCCAACTTCCTCTCCATCTCGTGGAACAGATAAGCATATTGTCTGGGAAAGCTTTGGGCACTAGTCTAATGATGACAAATTTCAAGTCTGCAAGCCCACAGGCCAACATGAATAGTCAAGCACAATTTTCCTTCAAGTGGGACACAGCGAGAATACTATATCTGGGTGTACTATAAATACAGTAACATTGAAACCCAAGTTACAGTACGTTGCTGTCTTAGTGTAGGTGTAGGCTTGTGTTGTGTGCTTGTGTGTCATATGTAACGTGAGGCGCAACCCCATTCAGAAAATGTACTGCTATGCCAAGACGCTGTTTTGACAAAGACTCATCTGGTTCTCCACAGGTGAAGCCGCTATCTCAATGGGAGGATGCATCTGTGATAACTGCACAAGGAATATGAGAAACAGGCAAATGGTGGTGGGCCACTCCATATCTTTGATCATGTACTGCTTCTCTCCATTCGTCATCTGGAGAGACCCAACAATGTTCACATGCTATATTACCTAGGAAGAAAGGAAACAGAATACCCTTCATTGAAACTGCCCCCCCCCCTCGTCCAGGAGTATGTAAATAATTAATTTGAGCGGGTAGCCTGTGAGTCATTAATACAAGTGACACTGCACACTGTTGTGATTTATGTTGGTTGGTCTGTAATTGCACATGATAAAAGGTTGTTTCCTCTCTTATTCTGCCTCCTTTTGGCCCCAAAGACATATTTTCCGGGATGGTATTTTTCATCCGGCTTTGCCGTTGGTACCTCCAGCCCTTACATGATCAGTTCATCCTGCTGGAGAAAACATGCTGGACACGACCTTGAGGATAACAAGAAGGGAAACAATCACAGAGCCCAATTTATACCCAATTGTCCTCAATAATCACAGTCAGTGATTCCAAAAGCAATGGATCCAAGTTTAGTTTGGGACACTTCTGCAAGTGAGTGAGCCACTCATCTCATCTATAAAACCTGCTGCAATGACAACACACTGTGGCTGCAGTGGATTAGAAATCAAGCTAAGCCTGAACAAAAGTGTCAGGGTAGACACTTCAATCTCAGGAGTGGTGGAAGAGGAGCACACACAAGTAATGCCCATAGGACTCTGCTGTGCGCTCAATCAATAAATTACTTCCACTTGTTTTGAAATTAGAATGACGAATGCAGCTCTTAGTTCACACAATTGCTGTCGTATACCTACACCCTCTGAGGGAAAAAGTAAATAAATGCTTGCACGTAAATTATGCACACAGACAAAGCCTGATAAAAGAAATTGATGGAACAGCCTTTAAGCTACGAATGCATCGTTTGATAGCATTACAGAGATGGGGAAATGTAAGGCAATTTTGAATGCAAGAATAGAAGCATTTCATCTGAATGTTCCCTGATAAACCCCTTTTCAACAACTTTGCAGCTGCACATTGTGATTATAACTGATAATACATTTTATGTTGCGGGCTGAAATTAGATTGCAAACACACACTAATTGGCTTTTTGTGTCCAACCTGGCATTAGGTCAGGTCAAAGGCCAAAAATGTATTTGGCTTAAATGAAACAAAATTTGAAACAAAACTGAGAACTACAGAAAAAAATAAACAGTTTTATCAGCTTTGAAATGTATCACACAGGTAATTAACTGCTTTGTTCTGAAAATAGGTGTAGCTCAGTGGTAGAGCATTCAACTGTCAATCTAGAGTTATCAGGTTTAAATCCCCCTCTCCATTGCACTGGACAAAGTTGTTTTCTAAATCAATGTTTGCATTGTATGCAAGAAAGCTAGGTTATTGAGACATACCTTAAATTTTTTCCTGAGGTCTAGGGGTAACCCTAAGGTGGTTGGTATGGCTAACTAAAAGCATTGGAGGTTTCAAGTTATCATTGTTCTCTCTGAACATTTCATATTTATGTGAAATACGTCTCCTTAGGTGTTTTCGAACCATCCAGGTGTTGTGAGACGTTGTACACAGCCGCTGGAACAGACCAGTCCTGATCAGCTATAGTTATCACCATTGCCACTTTCTGGTACTAGTAGTATATTTTAAAGCAATGAGACAGGCCACACCAAACCCAACACTGTGTAAGGGGCATGTACTGGTGGGATACTGGAGGACAAGACTGAAAATCACTGGCGTTATCTTCGGGTGGCGCTTGACAAATGGGTTTGGATTAGTTTAGGATGGCGAGGCTCCAGTACACAGGCCCCCATGCTAGAGGGAGAATGTATGACTGAGACTGCATGGTTCACTTGCAGATTAATAGTTTGTTGGTTGCTTCAGGGATGTGGGGCTTAGGATTGTGACAGTGATTCTTCCTTTTTTTTTTCTTCACATTTCTGAGAATGTGTGATGAGTCTGCATGCTCCCCTTTCTCAACATCTCCCCATCCCCCTCTACTGCACATACACACACATGGACACACACACACACATAAACACGCACATGGCCGATACACAGACAAGACAATCTCTTGCTCACGTCATCCCTACACCTACCCCCCTGAGATGTGACGGCGTGGTCCCAGCTCTCCTCGGCTTAGTGGGAGGTGACAGATTGGACTGTGTGGCGTTGAATTCCTCTGCACTCAGGTACACACACCTCTCTGCTTGGGAAAGTTTGGTGAGCAAAAGTTGAAGTGAAAATGGAAAATATGGAAATCTAGATGAAGAAAGGCTATAGAATTTGTTTGTTTTTATAGATTAAATTGCTTGATTTATTTGTTTGATAGGAAGTATGAATTGAAGTGGTATGACTCAAAATATGTATACGATGGAAGAAATGGGAGGGAGTCAGGTGGCTGAGCGGTGAGGGAGTCGGACTAGTAATCCGAAGGTCGCTAGTTTGATTCCCGGTCATGCCAACTGACGTTGTGTCCTTGGGCAAGGCACTTCACCCTACTTGCCTCGGGGGAATGTCCCTGTACTTACTGTAAGTCGCTCTGGATAAGAGCGTCTGCTAAATGACTAAATGTAAATGTAATGTGTGTTATAGCCTATGTGACAAACAGCATACATGGTTGTTACATGAATATGACACGCTTGCATGAATATACACCAGGAGGATATGGCTTCTATAATTTACACCAAACAATATAAGCAATCAATATATATGGAAAGTGGTTCAGTGAAAATCATCTTTCTGAAATGGAAATGACTCATTTCTAAACATTACATCCCTGATTGATTGGCGGAAATCTCTCAAAAAAGCCTTGGCTGCCTCAGTCTGTCTGGCAGGACTAAGACAGTGATACGCATCTGAAAGTGGGAGATGATTGAGTGTGTTGATTGATTGGGTATGTGAATGTGTTTTGTGTGTCCGCGTGTGTGTATCAGAATCAGAATTCGGTTTATGTGAGAGAGAGAGAGAGAGAGAGAGAGAGAGAGAGAGAGAGAGAGAGAGAGAGGGTAACCGCATGTAAGACTGTGCGGGTGTGTAAATATAGTAAGTATATGAGTGCGTCCAAATACAGTTCAAAGACCAACAGATAACAGCGAGTCAGAACAAACCAGAGGGAGGTGAGGAAGAGACCTGTGCGATCTGTCTTCGCTGTGTTGTAGTGCAGCAGCCTGTTTGTTTGTGTATGTACTCAGAGAGGCAGAAGGCTGCGATGGAGGCAGTGGCTGGGTAGAGTGATAATGATATTGAACTGCGAGCGTTTCTCTCCAGTCAGCGAATCTCTCTTTTGTCTCAGCCCTGCGGGGGTCTTTCTCGGCACACAGACTGGTGGTCTGAGATTGCGGGTCCCATTCAATGCGCCATATGCTAGTTTGTGGAGGGCTGGTTTGTGAATTCTGCGTGGTCCCTTTGAGCAAGGCTAAGTGATGTTCGGCTTTAGACTTGAAAAAAAAAACGGTGTACAATGGAAAGTTGCACAGAGAGATACAGTGATGGCATCATGCTGGTCCTCTTTCAATTACTCAACAACAACTGGAATATCTCTAAAACACGTCACAGCAGGAAGGGTAAAAATGTACACTCACGCACCACAAGCACATCCACACACGGACGCACATCCGCAAAAACACACACTTGCATAATATCGACACATCCGTATTTCTCTGTTTCTCTTTCTTTCTAACACACGTATGCACACACACACTCACACACACACACACACACACAAACCCCAGCGACTCTATTGACATTAGCAGCAGGGTCTTCTGACAGAGTGGGGTAATGCTACTCATCACTATAGATTAAGATGATGTTATCACATGGAGACATGGCTGCACTTTACTGAAGACTCGAGGCTTGGAGTGTCATTATTGATTTGAATTATGAGGACTGTGCGGCTTATTGAAAAGACAGCAGAAAGTACTTAGAGTTGCATTCTAGAATCTTTTATAGTTAAATCAACAAAAGAAAAATCCACCAAAATGACGTATCCTACAAGTACATACTAGTCATGGATTTTATTAAATTGTGTTTGTGTACCAGGCTGCCATGGTAACAGAACATTTTTATGATTCTGGGTTCTTGGATCTTGTATCTGATAATCCCTACAAAGATATATTTTGCCCTCTAGATGGCACTGGTTAAATAGGCCTTCTGACTTTAGATCCATGTTTATTGAAATACAAATCTTAAGCCACCAAACGATTGCTGTCCAAACAAATCAGATACATTTACTAGTTTATGACCTAATTATATTTAGTGTTAAAACGTAAAATATGTATTTAGTAGAAGTAGTAGAAGTAGTTATTTACTTTATTAATACAGTTTCTAAGTGGACATTTACCAAAATCTTCAGTGTTACCACATCCTACGATAAGGGCCAGAAGCATTGTTGCTATGTGGAAAACTTTGGGGAAAACGGCTTGGCTAATTGTGCACTGTCCGTTTGTTAAGTGCTAGAGAAAACAATTCATAATTTGAACATGAGCTTGTCTTATCTGATCACAAACCTGATGCTTTTGAAAGTAAAAGAAGAAGGAAACACTCTCAGTGAGTAGCAAAAAGAACTACAAAGATGCCAAAAATTGAAAAGATGGAAAAGTGGGGGGAGTCATTAACCTTTCCAGACCTTCACTAAGTGCCCCTTATGACATCAGTGGAGCAAAACTTGTGTGAGGCGTTGAAGTGCCCACAGCAATGTCTCCGTAATGAGCCAATCCCTGGGCAGGGCCAGCTTCCAGGAGCCACCTCACACAAGGAAATCTCTCTCTCTCTCTCTCTCTCTCTCTCTCTCTCTCTCTCTCTCTCTCTCTCTCTCTCTCTCTCTCTCTCTCTCTCTCTCTCTCTCTCTCTCTCCACACACACAGACACACACGCGCCAGCATTACACACAAACTCAGGCACTACACACCGTGCACGACACGCACACACATACGTACCACACACACTACCACACACACACGTACCACACACACACAATCACAGACACACACGCACGCACCACTCACACACACTTGCACTGAACACACTTTTTATTGCTCTCTCTCTCCCCCTCTTTTTCTCATGCACAGATGTTTGCACTTGCAGACACACATCATCTCATTACAGCATCCTGCCGAGCATGGGCTGATTCACCTTGGCCTGGCCACTCTCTCTGGTCCCAGTCCAAATGAGGTTAGCATGTCGCAGCGATGGGATTGAGGGAAATCTATTTGGAAAGCTTTTAGGGCAGGTGTGGGAGACTCCAGTCTGTTGCCTCGATCCATAACACAGCTCAAGGCTACAAGGTGCTCTTTTTACCGCCATTCAACTGGAAAATGCCTCAGCCAACCTTCTGTGTAATTTCTGCAGACACACTTTGTCACTGGAACTGACTCTTTTATAAGAAGAAGTGGGGTGTGGAGATACTCCAGTCCTTTATGTATTTTGGTACCATGCAACACCTCTGATCTGAAATGGAAATGTTTCACACCAAGAGATGTTCTGTGGTTTTCCTCAGAACACGAAAGCCCACCCCCAAAAAACGTAGAAGTTGTGAATTGTCAACTTTTGTTCTATATAAAGAACAGCTGAGGATGGAGTTCCTAGTGTATTTCAAAAGGATTCGCTTGTAAATAATGAATGACTAAACGTCTACAAAGTATTCTTGGAACGATTTTGAAAGCAGAAAGCTTTTTTGGAGTGTTCAATTTCGCCCTCCCAAACTTTGTTATACCTTCGGACTAGGATTCTATGAAAGTGCTGGAGGATTTTAAGTTTAAAGAAAAGGGTATGAATAAAATCCTTTAGATATTGAACCATTGAAAAAATCCTTCCTCAAATATAAGATTATTAGCTGAACATCAGGACAAATTGCTAAACTTTACAGTAGCATGCTTTGATTCTGAACACTGCTGACTTCCTCCGTTCAAGGAAACTCTTCTTTACCAGTCACTATGTCCCTCTTCCTCATTCCACTCCCAGGCCCTGTCGACACACATGGCACTTCAAGGGCACTTGCTCGGCATAGTTGATCGCCTGAGCAGACAGGACACAACAACAACAACCGTGTTAAGCGCTCCGGTCTATGCCGGCGGAAGGGAGAGCGAAGGTGGGTAATGTAATTTTGCAGAAAGCTGGGTGTTTCGCGGAATTTACGAGACTGCGGAACAGCTTGTAGGTACGGTTTCCCTGGGATAGGGCTGACCTTTAATCGCATTATACTGGCGTGTGTCTGACACTAAGGCTCAGCGGTGGGATGAAGAGGAGGAGGAGGTAGGTGGAGGGAGACAGGGAGGCAGATGAGGAGTACGACTGGCCTTTTGAGTCGTCCACCAGGGCTAACCTTGAAATGTGGAGCAGATCTGTCTGCGGGCGAGAGGGCGAGCTGGGAGAGCTGGGCCGCTGATATAATTTTATAGACAGTTGGGAGGCGACGGCGGTTACCTGAATCGGTGGTGACAGCTTCCTCCGCGGGAGGACAGGCAGGGCTGGCTCGCTTGTCTGTGATCTGAGGGGATGACATCTCCAGCACGTCACCTCTCATATCTGTCCTTTCTCCAGTCACAGGGTTTGAGGTCTGACATGTGGTGTTTTTGTAGGCCTAAAGGATGTGTTGTTTTCAAAGGCTGTTTCCATTTTTTATGGAATAAGACATCAACCCTGAAAATCAATTGCTGAGGGACGTAATATGTACATGAGGTACGCAATATACATATATTAGTACTGTAATTCATCCATCTGCTTCATATCACTTTTTTGTATTATAAATTATTATCATTATGTCTTTGGATGTACAACAGGAGAAATAATGAGAAAAGTGTTCTGTGTTGATATTCAATTCCAAACAATAATGATTAAATTGATAATGATAAAATAAAGATTTTTGAGGGGATTATTTAATATAATTTCAGCACTTACAACATGTGCATGCTTCAGAAAACAAAACAGTACTTTGCTGTCAGAACATTATTCTCAAAAACAAGTTTTTCTTTTGACACAGATTACAGTGACACTACAACAAACGTTAAGGAGCCTGACCTTGGGGTTTACACAAGCTACCATAACTGTTCAGGATTAGCAACTGAATGTGAAATTTCCCCTTAAGGGTGACTTTTTTCATCTGACCTCATGAAAATTCTTCTACATAATACATGCGATAGTTTCACCATGACATCAAACCATGGTAACATGATGCCAACACTGACATTGGTTAGCATTGTTGTCCCAGTTTGATCAGTGTTATGCCTATACATTAGCCACAGGCTACAGTCTTTTGACAGCTGGTCTCAATGAAATACACACACACACTGCCTGCTTCTCATTGTAATTCCACAACCAGATCATATCCCTC
This sequence comes from Osmerus eperlanus, assembly GCF_963692335.1. Lineage (NCBI taxonomy): Eukaryota > Metazoa > Chordata > Actinopteri > Osmeriformes > Osmeridae > Osmerus > Osmerus eperlanus. Next base: position 13,135,525 of record NC_085027.1, on the reverse strand, counting down.
AGAGACCTGACCCCAGCTTGGGAATTACTGCCCGAGAGTCTGAAGTCCTCCAGACTCTGTCCAGATGGCTGGGTCCCAGCACATCCCTACAGTCACCATCACTTCCTCCATGCTCAGAGGCCTCTGACATGAGAACACGCAAGGGGAGAAGGATAACTGACATTGTTCATAATATTATAAATACGTAATAGTAATAATTATTAATAGTAATAAGACAACAACATAAAACACTGAGAAAGCCTAAAATATCATTAGTTGGATGCAGTACAATGCAATTATATAAACTGCCACATACTGCAATTCTACAGTACCAAAGTGAGCATGACTGTAGCTTCCTGGGCATTTGTGTTGACACAGAGACAGAATAATGTAATTTGTTTTAGGGATTTACAATGACTCCCTGCTCCCAGTAATTGGGTGTGCTCAAGCCTTCGGCGAGAGCACAACCTTTGTTCTCTCACATATATATTTATTGGGTGTGCTCAAGCTTTCGGCGAGAGCACAACCTTTGTTCTCTCACATATATATTATTATTATTATTATTTTTATTTCTTTTTGCCCCCCTAAAACTCAGTCAATATTTGGCCTACATAGACAACGTAGGTGTCAAAAGTTTCGTCTTGGTAGCGATTGAGTTGCTTCTATTGGAATGTAAGTTCCGTTGCATGGTTTAGGCTGAAGTTAAGTTTTTGTGGCGAAAAGTGAAGCTAACGGTGGCTAATTTGCTAGCCACAGTCACTGACGTTACTAACGTCACTATGTCACTAACGTCACGAAAACACGCGTGACTACCTGTAGCAGAACATTCGTTTCACATCTGTTAACTTGGGGGATAGCTAGGCTAACTATAGCTTTACTGCAAGGCAGCTGCAGGAACGCCACAAGCAAAGAGGCCAGGGTGATAACTATTTACTCATTTTACTTTGTGATGTGAAACACAATTATGAAATGTAATGTACAATATTAGCTGATATTATTAAGGAAGTAAGCCCACATCTACTTTTGGAAACGGTAGTCTACTATTTCACTGAAGCATTAGCATCATGACATTAGCCTCTGTTGCCCGGGCAACACATACTACAGTGGTCTATGATGCATCTGTTTTCAATCTTTAAAATAAACATTCCTCACAAATACATTTTCGTTGTAGGATTTATTATGACATTACATTACAAGTAAACGATTTGTGGGTGAAATGATCATTACATGTGGTTTCAAATTGATTTAAGTAAGGGGAGTGCCGAACATGTTCTGTCGCCGTTTGACTTCCTACAGCTGTGTAGATGTTTTTGTAGTGTCTCGTGTAGGCTACAAAACATCTACACAGCTGTAGGAAGTCAAACGGCGACAGAACATGTTCGGCACTTCCCTTACTTAAATCAAAAGTCTATCTAACTACTAACCTGAACTTCATTGCCACAGCCTAAACGTTGTCAATCTGTTCATGAAAATAATTTATTTCAGCCTAAACCATACAACGGAACGTTAAATCCAATTCAACCAACGCAATCGCTACCAAGACGAACACAGCAGTAGTCTACTAGTACTGTGCCGTAGTAGTACAATTTACCGGGGCAGTAGTGATGGGTCGTTCGCGAACGATCCGTCTCTAAGAGCCGGCTCTTGAAGGTGAACGTCGGGAGCTGGCTCGCATATCTGAAGAGCCGACTCTATTTTTTATAGATTAATACAGCCTATAAAAACTAAATGATTATGAAATAATGAATTTTAATTGTATTTAAAATAATTTACTAATTCAAAGAACAACAAAAAAATACTTGTAGGCTTAAAGGCGCACACGATCATCCTCACATTCTGTTCCTGTCAATCCTGCATGAGGGAGGGCCAGTCAAAACTCGGAGGAGAGCCATGACAAATCAATGCATTTTTAAAGATATGTGGTTACGGTCGAGTATGATTTCATTTCATAATTTAATTCAAATTGTTTTCACACCCATCATAGTCAAATTCATAGTTAAAACATGTATTTTTTAAAGAGCCGTTCGGGAGCCAAAAGAGCCGGCTCTTTTTGGTGAGCTGAGCCATACGAGCCGGCTCACGAAAAAGAGCCGGAATGCCCATCACTACGGGGCAGCTTCTCCACACAGGGCTATGTCGCATTTTGCGTTGTTACTGACAATGATCGCTACCAGTGAGCTTTTTATGAATGAGCGATTTTCCACTAAATAAATGTCAAGCTTATTTACGTTTTGTTGGGCATATTTTCAGTTAGCAGATGGGACTGTCTGAATCGCGATTCCATCTTCTACTGCCGGGTAACGTCGTAGAATAATCTTCAAAGGGGGTTCTTTATTAATGAATGAATGCAATGAGTAGGCTACATGCCTGAAAATATCACGAGAAGGGAAAAACTTAAAATGACGTTTAAGTCATAGAGATTAGGTCCATTTTTACACCGGTCTGCCAAATGTATTCGTTTTGATTCAACGATGAGGCTGCCTCTTGCAGGGGAAATGAGAAGACATCTATTTCATTCTACACTTCACTCGTATTTTCAGTTGTAAATGAGCAGCAAAAAAAAATGCTTTTAAATCTATTTAATCTTTATAAATAATAAGTATGCATTTTCATATAAAATATACAGAAATCAGTTGTAAAAATGTCATTCAAAAACGGACCCCTGTGCAACCGATGCAAGCAAGCACACCCTACAATTTCCCCAGAAATTGTACCCTCTCTAGTTTGGAATTGTCATAGCATTGTACTAAGCTGAAAGCTGTTTTTTGAGGAAAATGCCTTCAGCAAAGCCTTCAGCATTAGTTGCTTTGTATTGACCACATACTCCAATCAACATACTGAGTCACAACAACACATCAGACTCACAGCACATGAACAGATTTTACTTAAGAAATATTTTTAATGATCACAACAATTGGAACACTGTTGTCAAAGCAAAGCAGTATACTTCCTTAAAGTGACATTTGTAGAAATGGCTTCTGCCATCAAATGTACCACTTGAACGTGTTCATCCTGACTGGGAGGAGACGACCCACCTCACAGCATCGATACTCCCGATTGACAACACATCGTTTAGTAATCAATGTACAGATGAGAAGAGAGAATTGCCTCCAGTAAGGTAAAAAGGCTTCACATAGACTTGAATAAGCATTGCTGTAGGGACAGTTGGAGACACTTGTTCCCAGCAGATCAGCCTAATAAAATTGACTTAAAGTAAAACATGTCCTCTGAGATGAGCATTATGCTTTTATAACAAAAGCCTCCCACACAGTATCTCTCACAGGACTTGCATCTCTGAAGCTTACTGGCATTGATGGAATGCTGACGGCCACACCACGCACCCCGCAGCACTGGCTGAGCGACAGAACAGACCACTGGATGTGCCACGTGCAATTTGTGCAAATTTCACCGTAAAGGATATAAATGGAAGTCTTTCTTACATTTGCTGTGCTTTTGGCATCACATCATTCAAAAATCCCTAAATCTTGGAGTTTTCTTGAATGGAAATGTGCTTATTGTAACACCTAACAGTGTTGTCCATGGTAAACAAAACAAAAAAGGTTCAATTGAAAAACAATGGCGTTTGATGGTTAGATGGTTACAGTTAAAACTAATCTTTGCTCAAAGTGAGCACTTTTCACGTAGGCTACAGCACACAATTCTGAAGCTGAAACACCAACAGCCTTACAGCCTTGCAGCCTTGCATTGAGAGTAGCAGAAGAGAGAAAACCCACCATCACAGTCCAGTTCAACCTCTCCATCACAGTATACTGTATGTTTAGGATGTAAAGTGCTGTGCTAAGATGACTTGTGCAAAGTGACTCTGGGAAATGCAGAGCTGTATGGATTTATTGGTGTCAGCATCACTGAGTGTTCTATTACCATCCCTTAATCTTATCAATACTTTTGATCTGTCCAGTCAGGGCCAAGATTGCATCTAACTGGCTTTGATTAAGATGTTGTTATTTTCAGGGTGGTCGGACCAGGCAAGACTACTGTGGCATATTGCAATGCTGCTGGTTTGAGGGTGTGCTCTACCTAGCGGCTGTCACAATCACCCAGAGCGCTTTTGGAAATAGATAGCTATCGATCGGTTTCGTCTAAAACAGCGTTGCAGAGCAGATGTGCAGTGATCTGTCAGGAACACAGCATGAGACAGACTTTGCTGATAATATCTTATTCCCGCAGTAACGTCATATTGCTGCCAACACGTTCTTGCGATTTATAATGAGTAGGATGATAGGATGCGTTTTCCCATGCACTTTTCGTGTTACAACTTAAAAAAATATGTATATCATTATAAAAAAGTCAGTTTTACGTTCTTGTCATCAATTTCATGCCATTTGCAACAGATACAGAACAAGATGTTTCAGGAAAAGAAATGAGACATCCTCTACCTAACTGTGTCATACGTGTATATTTTCATTCCATCCGCCAGCTCAGAACGAAGAATAACAAGCATACTGAAGCTGTGGAGTACTTCTAGAAAGGCCATGCCCACCGATCTGGCTCTCCAGGCCCACTTGAGCAAACACTTCAAGTTACTTGCAAGAGACAAGCCTACAACAACTCCTGTTTGCCTGAGGATGTGGAGGTATGTGTGGTCCCTGAGGACCAGATGGAGGGGGTGACAGTCCACTGACCTATTGTCTAATCCCAGTTGATGACAGCCGCTGCTTTTGTTGATGAACAAGCAGCCTGGATGAGAGGATCAGCGCCACAGGTATCAGGCCCATGGCAGCTCTGATGGAAGAGATTACCCACATCACAAATCCACTTCTTAGTGAGTACTAACTTTGATATGCTCAGCGTGCATCACTAAATAGACCAAGAACAGTTCTACGCTCTGAGGATAAACAAATTTAACTCTTCGTCAGCACCCGGCCTCAAGCTTTTAGTAGAAACTGTAAAGTTAAGATTGCTCAAACCTTTCACATTCAGTGATGCAAACGTTTTATGATTTCAGATATGATACACTTGGAGTCTAATCCTGCCCTTGTCCATGTTTTTCATAGTGCTGTTTGCCATCACAAGCCTAAAGTAATGTCAACCACTTTAGTGTCATACCTAACAGTGACTGTAACCCTATCCCAAACCACACTAATTTACTTCCATATTTTTGCAAAATAAATGACCAAATGCTGAGTACGGGGAATTAAATTTTTCTTATCAGAAGTTCACAAGAAACAGAATTCTAACATGTACAGTATTATCAGAATAATACATAAATCTATGATAATTGGATTTTGATTTAAATGTATTTGTGCAAGATACCAGCATGAATGATTGCTACGGTGTGTGCTGTTCTACTCTCCTAGCATATCTAATGGCTGTGGCAGCATCAGGGGGCTGTTAGTTTCCAAAATGCGCTGCACTGCACCTGGGAGACGTTGCCTTAGCTACGCCTCAACCTCCTTGATCACACACTGAGACCAATTATTGATCTATTAGCTGAACTCCGGCAAACCTTTCGCTAAAACATCTCAACATTCTTCCCAACATTCCTCCATTTGTACAGGTTCCTGCCTCCTGTGGTTTACTATGTTATAGGGAGAAGACGAAGGAAGTGGATTAGGGGTGGGAGGGTGTTATCATACGATAATTCTCTTCATACTATTATCTGCCCACTACATTCCTCCTGTAGCATGGGTTTCATGGCAACCAGTTTCATCAGTGATTTGAAAACAACCTAAATGATCTATACATTATTATTCCACTCCACGTGTCCATTTACTGACCTGACAGGCCATTTGATAGCTTCCTATTCACGCCTAGCTACAAGGGAGCCTTGGGATGGATGCACAGAGCTCAAATTAGATTTAGCAGATTCTGGTATGCAATGCAAGCAGATATTACTTTAGACAGCTGTCATCTTACTCTCTACCTGTAACTTGGGCTGAAAGTCTGGTTAACAAGGCCTGTGCCACAACTGACAGGATCAGGAAGACTTTTGAAATGTAATCACTGCACAGGAAAAGTTTATCTGAAGTACAGTATTGGCATTTTATTATTGTGGAATAATTTACTGCATTGACAGTCATGCAAATACTGTAAGCATGTAGGCAACACTTAAATTCTGGACATTGTTGTTCAGTATAATTTTAACTTTATAGATTGTATCATATGCATTCAACATAAGGGTGACAGATTGAGCCAGATGAGGCATGTATTTGGTAGAGGATACATTTTATAAATAATCTAACTTGGGTTTGATGGGGAACAGCTACAGGTGAGAAAGACACATGGTTTGTTACCTTTGCAAAACCTTTTCTATAGAACTTTAGTAATTTTGATGTGAAGTCAAACTCAATTGACATGAACATAATTGAGTATCAGGTAAGAGAGAAAGAGAGAGAGAGAGAGAGAGAGAGAGAGAAAGAGAGAAAGAGAGAAAGAGAGAAAGAAAGAAAGTGGAAAAACGGACACAAAAGTCTCACACAACCCAGTGCTTACTGCTCACCTGCAACATTACAAAAACCTGTCAGTTATAGTCATCTATGGCACACACGTGCCATGGAACAGCTGTTTATTCTGACATTGTATTCACAACAGTATTCAGGTCACAACTCAGAGATAAAAACAGAAAAATTACACAAAAAGACTATTAGATGTCTAAGTGTACTTTGTATAGATAATAACAGACAATGTTTTCAGACCACATCCTAGGTAGACAAATGTATGATTGTGGATATGGGAAGCTTTTGAACATAAGAAGTCTTTTTAGCGGTCAACCAAAACCAGGTTTGACTTTCAGGGTAGGAGTCTTGAATAAGTACTGCAGTCTGCTACTGGGTTCCCATGTTTTAAGGTTCTCCTTCAGCAGTCACTCTGCATTGTTGTTCCTGACTCAGAAGGTCGCACTGAGGACACGGCATTGATTGTTATTCTATCGTCGACCTCTCTGCAAACTTATCAACACTCGGTCCTGCCTCCAGCCAATGGCAGGCAGAAGGAAGACTTGAAATTGTGGGAAATGCCATTTACCCATCTGCCATTCTGTTCACCAAATATGTTTTCCTTATTTTCCTGTGGATGCTGGAACTGTTTTTGCCTCTGGTCAGCATAAATATGGTCATCGCATTGGCTGGCCAGGGAGATGCATATGGCCCTAAAGATATGATTTACATGTACTAATGCAATCAATCTGTGCTCGCTGTCAGCTTTCAGTAAACACCAGCCCTGTGATATGAGTGCTTTTTGCTTTTTCAAAACTGCTGCTGCAGGGATGCAGAGAGAGCTGGAGGATAGCAGGGACAGAGGGAGGTCCTGGAGAGGCCATTTTAGACAAGGTCTGTGTGGCTCCAGGGGGTCGGTCATGTTGTGTTTCTGTGGCAGAGGAATCAGAACCACGCAGTCCATGTTGTAACCAGGCAGTGTGACCAGGCAGTGTGACCAGGCAGTGGGACCAGGCAGTGTGACCAGGCAGTGGGACCAGGCAGTGTGACCAGGCAGTGTGACCAGGCAGTGGGACCAGGCAGTGGGACCAGGCAGTGTGACCAGGCAGTGGGACCAGGCAGTGGGACCAGGCAGTGGGACCAGGCAGTGTGACCAGGCAGTGGGACCAGGCAGTGTGACCACGCAGTGTAACCAGGCAGTGTGACCAGGCAGTGTGACCAGGCAGTGTGACCAGGCAGTGGGACCAGGCAGTGGGACCAGGCAGTGGGACCAGGCAGTGTGACCAGGCAGTGGGACCAGGCAGTGGGACCAGGCAGTGGGACCAGGCAGTGTGACCAGGCAGTGGGACCAGGCAGTGTGACCACGCAGTGTAACCAGGCAGTGTGACCAGGCAGTGTGACCAGGCAGTGTGACCAGGCAGTGGGACCAGGCAGTGTGACCAGGCAGTGTGACCAGGCAGTGGGACCAGGCAGTGTGACCAGGCAGTGTAACCAGGCAGTGGGACCAGGCAGTGTGACCAGGCAGTGTGACCAGGCAGTGGGACCAGGCAGTGTGACCAGGCAGTGTGACCAGGCAGTGGGACCAGGCAGTGGGACCAGGCAGTGGGACCAGGCAGTGGGACCAGGCAGTGTGACCAGGCAGTGGGACCAGGCAGTGGGACCAGGCAGTGGGACCAGGCAGTGGGACCAGGCAGTGTGATGGTGAAGGCGTCAGGAAGCACATTGAAGGAGACATTCATTCCAAAGCACAGTCCAGAATCCATAGTCCTACATTTTCAATAAACAACACTCACTGAGTCATTGAATATGAAGTGAGAAATTAGCTGTTGTCTTACTTTCTCAATGTGGTGATGTTGGAGTCACTACTTAAAGGAATAGTGTACTCCTGTGTTTGAAAGCAAGAGGAGAAGGATGATACAACAATGCCAGGTTCGGTGCAGAAAACATAAATTTATTTCCACAAAATTAAGAAATAAACAGAGAGGGAATTCCCCCTCAAAACAAATGAACCAAAATACTTCAGGTTTACCAATAAAAAGTCTATCACATCCAATTATTTGGTTTAGCCAATGTTGTGGTTTTAACTACAATAAATACATTTAATGAACAAGCGTAAAATGGTTTAAATTGAGAATTTGCACTCGCGGCACTAACCCATTTAGCGGGAAGGCCTGTCCCAAACAAATTTTTGAATTAACGGGGAAAAAAGGAATGCCTTTTTAAACGTATTCATTTCCAGTTTGGTTTCTTTGACTATTTTCCTTCAATTTCAGAGACATGAAGGTGTGAACATGCCTACTACGCTTGTGCTTTGTCATTCATTCAAACGACCCATTTTTGATTTGAAGTGAGTACATTCATTCAGTTGTCATCTGACGTCAAGGAAACAACTTTTAACGCAAACCCCATATTGAGACCATTGTGTGATGTGAGAGTGGGGCTCCATCTGTACACTAAGTGCATCCTGTGCATGTTTGACAGGGCCAGGACTGTAGGGCTCGGCTGAGCCCACTGAGGCCCAGCTACAGTAGCTCCCCAGAGCAGAGAGCTGTGATTGGGGTGAGAGCAGGGCAAGGAGAGGACAGGAGCCAGGACCATGGTGAGGGCCCAATCACACAAAACAACCAGTGAAAACCAGCTGAGATCATTCACACGGACATAAGTTTCCCTCGGGTCAACAAAGAGGATGTGTGGTGAGATCAAACAGAACTTGCGTGCAAAATAAAACTAAGGCTAAATATAAGTGAAGCAATGGTGCTGTACGACATGACATGTTTAACTTGAAACCAGGAATAAAGATCACACTATTTAATGTGCAATTTCCTTAATGCTATCTAAGTAGTTACCTTTCTGTGTTGAATAATCAGAAATACATATGTTTTATAGTCATATGTTATCAAAATATACTCCAAATCATTTCAATATGTTCAACAGAAGTTTTGACATTTGTGTTTCTGTAGCAATTCTTTGCTAAATTGAACCCTCTGGCGGTCAGTACACTCAGTCTGTCTGACCTGAGTGTAGCAGAGGGTCAAGGTGGAAAATATACAGCAATACAGATGACCTCACAGGAAGATTTATAGGTGTTCCACTGGTGCAAGTCACCATAGTTCACCCACAGTCCCGCTGCAAAGGCTTCAGGGTAATAGTGTCACACAGGGTGCTAATGACATCATCAGTTTGGCAGTCACACCCCCTGCAACAACCTGTCAATGTACCTTTCATTATTCTTGAGAACTGTTATTTTTCTCGCACATTTTAACTGTCAACTTTAATAAATGAAACAATAAAGCAAAACCATAAGATGTATTTCATAAATAATGCATGTGCATTAAAATACAATATTTGTTAAATTTATAGACATACAGTACTGAGCTAAAGTCTTAGGCACTATAAAAAAAAAAAGGTAAAGCAAGAATTCTTTAAGAAATCATAAAACAAAAAGATAAAGCAAAGAATCTTGCGAAATTGCACTTTTGTACTGCTGCATGAGGACAGAGGACAAATAAATAAATACTATGTAAAACATCTTGGGTGCCTAAGACATCTGCACAGTTCTGTAGTCAATAAAAAGAAATATGAATAATTTTATATATCATGACATGAGGGTTAGGGAAGAAAATAAGAAAGAAAAGTGCTAGAAAAACCACTGTAAAAAAACTGCTAGTGAAATGTCTGGATGAGACAGGCAATGACTGCTATCCAATGTCCACTGAATCAGGCACCTTTCTAAAAAGGCCTAAACAAGTGTCCATCTATTGATTTTTCCATGAAAAGATTTAATCAGATACCTGCCGAGATTCTGAGAGGACAAAGCCCACCATTAAACCCCATTGTTACATCTGTGAGGCCCCAGCAGCCACCTCAGCATACCAAATGAGATGAAATCATACAGCTTGGGTGGAAGATGGATGTAAATTAATCTTTGTGATAAAATAAATCCGAATATAATTATTATAATTATAACACATTTTTAATCATGTATTAATTCAAAGTTTACGGTACAAGGGACCAATATGTGTGTATGAAAGATAATTTGGTTCTATTGCAATTCTAGTGCAATTTCAGGCACATCAGGGGAATTGCTTTAAGGGTGAAGCGTCAAGGTTGTGTTGTTTTCCTGAAATCAAATTAGGCTGACGATTAGATAAAGCTAACCACTGTTAAGAGGTTCAAGGTTGGGTGTCATTGGCTCAACAACAGGAAAGGTCTGCGCTTACACACACACACACGCACACGCACACACACACATACACTCACACCCACACAAATTCTCATAACATGTACACACGTACAGTCTGACCCAAGGATTACAAAATATATACCATTATTCATTTTAAACTACTCTTGAACTAAATGACATAAAAAATGAATTTAATGAAATTAAATAATATCTTAACTATGTTATGCTTTTCATGTCTCATGCAAGATAGTCATAATTGGGTGCGTAAAGAAGCCTTCCATGGCAATGGGTTTTAGCCGAGCTCCTATCCTAAGGGCTTAAGTTCATTACCAACCCTCTCTTTCTCTTCTACCTTTCCCTCCCCACAGCCTGTGCGTGCAGGAGACCAACTACCCCACACGCTAATTACAGTTCCTCCTCACCAAAGGCATTCTGAAAGAAACACCTGCTGTGGGACCTCTCTCTGACCTACCTTGGAGAAAGCACCTCAACACACCTCTCCATTCACCCGGGGAATAATAACATGGAGAAAGAAGAGAATGACGGGGTTAGCTAAGAATAGACTAAACGGCCCATACATTTCATACTGGTAGATCCATGGAACCTTAATTGGACTTTGATGTTGCTGCAGGCTGGCGTACAGGGAGGAAATGGTGGGCTATCCCTGCAAGTGTTCGCAAAATAGGTTGAAATGTGCTAAAGGTGAATAGGTGGTCACCTGAATAACACTTGGAGGTAATTGGAATACAGAACTAGTTTACTAGGTTACTAACTAGCTTAAGCATTCAGTGGCAAATTAGCATTGTTTATCAGCTAGTACTCAGAAATATGGTTTAGAGGCCTGATTGATGATTCCTATTTACATGTAGACATTTAGCAGACGCTCTTATCCAGAGCGACTTACAGTAAGTAAGTCATTCCCCCCGAGGCAAGTAGGGTGAAGTGCCTTGCCCAAGGACACAACGTCATTTGACACGGCCGGGAATCGAACTGGCAACCTTGAGATTACTATCCCGACTCCCTCACCGCTCAGCCACCTGACTCCCACTATCATTCAGACTCAGACAAAGTATTGGATGAGGTGGACTTCGAATGTTGTATTTCTATCTTCCTCGGGAGGGTAGGAGAGTTTGTACATTAAAGTAAAAAATTTGAAACGTACAATGTTACAGTATTAGCTCACAACCTGGGGAAACAGTAACATTTTTTTACAATTCATTGGTTTCACATAATTTGCTTTTGGCCCAATGATTCTTTAACCCATGTTAAAAAATGAAAACCATTAAAAAATGCATCCAATCCCATAACCACCTGTATTCATATCATACTGCATCTCTCAGTGGAAGTGCTTTATTTGGACATTCATGTGTCTCCTTTTGTAGTAGAGAGAGAGAGAGAGAGAGAGAGAGAGAGAGAGAGAGAGAGAGAGAGAGAGAGAGAGAGAGAGAGAGAGAGAGAGAGAGAGAGAGAGAGAGAGAGAGAGAGAGAGAGAGAGATCTAGGATTCCATGCATAAGCAATGTTCCCCGTAGCTCATTCTGGCACTGTCACACCAATATCAGTCTGAGGTTTGGACAGGTGAAACATGTTGGAACAATGTGGGCAAACATTTTTACTCAATGACATTTCAAAGACACACAACTCTTTTAGATGAAGGGAGTCTTGAGCAAAACTCAAAGGGGAGGGGGGTTATACTTGTGTGGGGAGAGAAAAAACAGATCATTTGTATGTTATGTTAGACAGAGGATATTTATTTGTCTAAGTAAATGTCTGTGTCATAAATAATTTATACACATGTATATATATATTTCAATTATACAATGAAACAACTTCTTCAACTGTCTTGAATGAAAATCGATCCATTGGCATCCTTATTACTGTATACATTTTTCCCACTGACACATAATTGACTCCAGTAAATGTTCTTGTTTTCTCTCATGTTGATATTGTTTGATTAGTCATCCCTGGGTGTGCAATGGTTTAAATGTACCTGCAATATCCAACATCACATTTGGATGTTTTGGGTTTTTTGAAGTGAAAGAATGTAAAAAAAAGAAGAAATCTCCCTTCCCTGACACCAAGCATTTTTTGACTGCTTTTTATCTCTTAAGCACATGGGGATTGCTAATTAAACTGTCTTTTCGATGCTGAGATTGCTGAAAGTGAGGTCTGTGATACGGACCTTGACAAATGGCCTGGCTTTAGGTTTTGATTATGGACCCTAGGCCTGTTGGTCCTGTGTCAGCCACTGTGGGAAATCAAAACGACGTTTAATTTTCTACATGACTGATACCTTAATCATCCACACACATCTGTCAACGCATTCTAGCATCTTAATGTTTTCATGATGAAACAGTAACGGACCACAGGGTACAGAGGGATCATTAGGAGACAGAAACATCTCATCGAAACATTTATTCAAACAGGCATTCTTCGCACCCACAACTATGTGTATGAGAGAAACTAACAAAAACCCAGTTGTTCTTCGTCTGCCTCTCTACTATCTTCTTCTTGTTTCTTTGTCTCTGTCCCTGTTCATCTCATCAGTACTGGATGTCTATATGGGAGTAAACATTGTTTATGAAAAAGTCGTTGTACATTAAAGCATTTTTTTGCAAGATGATATATCTTGCTATATCAAACACGATGATTTGAAACAGTTGTTGTTATATTTTGTAGTTTTTTTGTAATCCATCCAAAACTAAATACATTTTAAAAAGCAACCTTCTGGAAGTAGAATGGTTTTCAAACGTTATCAGTTTCAAAATGTTCAGGGAGCTTCCAAGTCTCCCCTTCAAAGTACGAATAACATAAAGGTGGTCCCAGAGCTCCTTTGCTATACATCTCTAAAGCAATGCATACAGAAAGGTGACTTTAGAGTTGGAACATTGCTCATGCTGCACCCTATACAGTCTGGTGGCTGTTTAGACTTCCTGTAGGGTTGAATCATCTACCTGGCCTGCAGTCATATTGCCTCCTGCTGAGATCATTCTGGCTCATTACCATACATTATTTATTTATGTATAGACCTCTGACGTGGGTGATCATTGATTTTCCCCTGCATTTAATTTGTCTTTGCCGTAGTTTGTTCCACAAGTAGCTTCAATCACACCGCAGTCGCACGCACGTCTTATAAAACTCAATGTGATTTCAGGTGGAACAGACGAAGAGAGAGAGAGAACAGAGAACACACACATACACGCACACACACCCACATACACAGACAAACAAATGCACACACACACACGCACACAACAGTGTGGTAATTCATTTGCTTCAATAAATGTGTTAAACCTCTGACAACCCTCTCTCCTTCCCTTTATCTCATTCTGTGTCGTCTCTCCCTTTCATTGTATCTCTTTCCTTCTCCGTCTAAATCTCACTCTATCTGCTTTGTTCTTTCTCTCTCTTTCTCTCTTGTTTTTGTCACTCTCTCCCTCGCTCTCTGTATGTATACAGTAGTTGTTGCAGCAGTGATGGGCTTGTATCCAGCGGGGGTGTAGTATTGATTGATGCTGTGTGGGTTTTGGCTGATGTGACAGTATCTGCATAACAGAAAGCCAGGGTCCACAGATTCACAACCTCCAGTTTATACATGTTCACACATGAACTTATCTACGGATAATGGCATGCCGTTTACAGTAGATGAGTGCATATACAATATAATGCATGTATCCTTATTATACACCTCAAGTCATTTTGAATGTCCGCTATTCTGTCTATATGTCATGTTTTCATTGCTTTCTTGACTAGCTTTTTCTTCTGAACATGTGTATGGCAGTGCAGTGTGTGTGTGTGTGTGTGTGTGTGTGTGTGTGTGTGTGTGTGTGTGTGTGTGTGTGTGTGTGTGTGTGTGTGTGTGTGTGTGTGTGTGTGTGTGTGTGTGTGTGGTGGTGGTGGGGGGGGGGGTTCTTCTGCAATATGTGGCTTTTTGGAGTCAAATTAGATCCTAATCTAATAATCACAAACATTTTGAATGTGAAATAATTACTAGTTAAGAGCCAATCAGGACAGTGCCTTGACCTAGTGAAGCTCCCACTGCATCAATAGACTGCTAAGCTCTTTTGTCCTTCCAGTTCACAGAAAAGAATAACATTTGTTTTAATTAAGGGGCATTACGTTTGAAATGTGTAAACAACGATTACGGACACAAAGAGATGGCCAGGACAAGGGGAAGGGCCTGAAAAGACCCGGAATGATCAAAAAAAACATCAATAGATAAAAGGATGTTTCGACAAAAACATGGAGACGGCTCTTTGGAAGAGAGATGTTATGTAAACAGCTGCCATGAACATGTTGAACATGGAGACGACTGGAGAGGAAGGCCTGGCCTGGCTGCATCTGGATAACAATGAGAAGGAGTTATGACGCCAGCGTGTAGAGGCGGGATGAGTGCGTTATGGTAGAAACGTGGGTGATGTCCTTGTCAATGTCTTTAGAGTCCACTACTGTAGATTTTCACACAGTGTACTGTATCATGCCGTGTTATATTACTCCCTGAAGGACCTGCCCAATGTGTCTGCTGGTACAATTAATTTATCTCTCATGGGTCGTCCATCATATTGACTTGAGAAATATGAATATACATTAAGGACATTATTGCAGCCTTCCAATACTCAGGCTGAACATGCCACAGTGTAGCGATGGCAGAGAGGGCGGGGCAGAGACAGAGTTTAGTAAAGATCCACCATTTATCTCCCAGATGTTTTATCAGTGTTTTATGATCACCGCGGAAACAAATATGCATAATTAAAAGACTCCAAATACCCTGAACGCTGGGGGTGGTGCCAGGGAGGGCCAGGGAGGAAGAAAAAAGGTGTAAGTTAATTTAGATTACCAATTAAATGTGTGCCAGCAGTCGTGATGTGATGGAGGACAGGCTACAGGAGACATCACAAGCTGCAGAAGGGGAGAAAATGTCTCCTACAAGTTTAAATAGATATATTGTCGTGCTTGTAAAATAAATAGTAAATGCCTTGTGTGAAAAATGCCGAGCAGTGCAATTTCTGCAGCTAAGATATCCAATAAACAGTATATCTTATATATTATATTTCAGAGCGTCATGACTAAGAGGTTGGCTTGGAGGGAGTTTTAATAAAAAACACTACTGAAAAAAGCGAAAGCATCGCACATAAGGGACATATTTCTGTTTTTGTGTTGAAGTTAGGGGATAAGGATTGGTTTTTACCCCATTGCTCTCAGCGTGGGTATGCCTGTTTTGCACCATCTGCAGTTTGCGTGTCTTTGTGCAGCAGTATGCATGGTGGTGCATGTGTAACGTGTGAATTTTATAGGTAATTAGCTAAACCAAGGATCTGGAATGGGGCTTCATTGAACAACCGGTAGACTTCACAAGTTATCAAAAGAGTAGTCAATTTATTTCACACACCAATAAAATGTACAGCAGGTATTCTAGGTCTGGTGACACTGATACACAGGATGCCTATATAACCCAGCTAATAAAAATGTGGTGAAATAGGCACTGCAACTACACACAAAACGTCAACAAGATGCAATAACTGAGCACACGCACCCAAAACGGCAGTGAGGTTCACGGCAATTAATCACTCTGGTCTAAGCATAGCTGGACATACATGCAAACTATCCGATCAGGGCCCTGGCCGTACACCTGCAATTGCAACCGAAAATAATACATAGGCTACGAAGATACAATAAAAACAGGGAAATAGTGGCGCCAAGAAGGCTATGCGAGCTGGTGAAGTGCACAAAGTCCAATGACCCCTATTACCTAAAACCCTGGAATGTTAAAAACAGAGATAACAATATAACCAGTTGGATGTTACCCAACGTCACTCTGTTCGCACAGCTTTGTGATACAAAAAACCCAACCCTCTTTACGCTGCCAACATGCCCTTTAAGGGTTTGTCCTTAATTGGCGTCGATTGTCTATTGGAGAAGCAGCCGGAGGCACGGCCGTGAATGTCCCAAAAGCTGGCCACCTATTGGAGGAGCTGGAGGCTCTGTAGTAGGTGTGCGGGATATCAGATGGGCCGTGGTCCACCCACTTTCTCCGTTGGCATCGATACTCAAAAGAAAGACATCACAATATTACATGCATTACACATGTACTGTATAACTGTGTGTGAGTCTGAATATATGTGTGTGTGTGTGTTTGTCTGTGTGTACAGTACGTGTGTGTGCACTTGTGTTTGTGCGTATGTGTGTGAGTCTGTGTGTTGTCTGCGTGCATGTGTGTGATACGTGTGTGTTTGTGAAAAAAGAGTCTATGAGAAACTCTGTTAAACCGAGGCATATTTAAACCAAATCCAATAATAGCTCACAGGCTCTTTATCACGCAGCTTTAATAATGAATGAATAAGATAATCCAGGGTCTCTCCTTGGCACAGACCTGTCTACAAAACAGCAAACAGAAAAAAGTGAAAGAGCAAGGTATACAAAAATGACCTACTATAGGCATTATATTTTAGTTTTAAGTTCACATACAAGGTTGTAGTATTATAAGGACAAATTGCCCTGGAGTATATTGTGGGTGTGTATTTGTTTAAAAGACGACACACTACAAATGCAACAACATGGCAATTCATACACAGTACTTCAATAGCAGACTGTGATATCAAGCTGAACCTGTGTGTTTAGGTTAAATGTTCTCTCCTAGCCACAGGACCCAGAAGGACCATGATGCATCATGAAGTTTATCTTCAGCAGTGTACCTGGGGCCTATATATAACACTGAGAAGGAGGGAATGGGAGGGGAGGGTAGGAGAGGAGGCACCCAGAGTTGAGTAGAGAGTAGAGGAAAGAAGTGCAGAGGAGAGGAGTGGAGTGGTGAGGAGAGTGTGTGATAAATCAGGGGAACATGGCTGTGAATCATAAAGAGCAGATTGGCTCTGCCAGCCTCCATAAAGAGAGAGCTACTGTAGTGCATGGGTGTTGCTGTAGCAGATGTGCTAACCCTTACCCTGGGTATCTGTCTACCTCTTCCCATTCCTCACCTACCTCAGCCTCTGTGTCTGCAAATACACAGACTGCACACGCGCACCCATGCTCTATAAACAAGCGCAATTGCGCACACACACAAAAACACACTCTGATACACAAGCACAGATGCACGCATGCCATCACATACCGGTACTGCGATACATAAGCAGAATTGGGCACAAACTGCGCCACACATGCACTCCCGACACACACCCACACACACACACACACACACACACACACACACACACACACACACACACACACACAGCTCGGCAGGAGCCCAGGTGCAGCGTCTCAGTGTCACATCTTGAGGACAGAGGCGTGTCTCTCCTCTCACCTGTCAGCTCTCAGGAGTGATTGATCACCTCCTCACACTGCTCGTGCTTGTGCGTGTATGTCAATGTGGGTGTGTGTGGGTGTGTTTGTGTAGTTGCGTGTGGAGGCCAGTGACATGAAGGTGTGAGTGTGTCGGTGGCGTCAGAGCAGAACTGTGTTGTGCCGGGCCTGCTGACCCGACTCCAGAGGTGGACAAGATGGAGGATATGCTTCACCTGCTTCCTCTTCTCAAAGCAACACCTCTTCACCCCAGCAACCAGGCAGGCTCCAGCAACTCACCTTTATTCACGGCATTCACTGTGAAATACCGGGTCCAATGTCAAATGGAAGCGAGCATAGCATTATTAGTCAAGTCAACATTGTAATGTCACTCATACTGATGACACTGGCCCGTTTTAGCTATCTGAGGGTGAAGCACCTCCGAAGCACTGGAATGAGTCACCAAAATATATATGTGTGTGTAAGTAGAGTAAACTGGGACCGATCTGAACATGTTCTGTTTAAAACCCTTGTTAGTTTAGGCTGATTTCCCACATACAATGAATTGTGGCCGTTTGCTTTTGAGGCGGTTACCTCCGTGATAAGGCTGTAATCAGCTCTTCATTAGAGACATTGTGCTGTGCGTGTTAGGGAGGGAATGACTATTTTCTTCTTCTTTTTTACATGCAGACTTTCGGTAACACTGTGGTATTCAATTGTTTATTACAAAGCATTTTAATTGAATCTGTTTGAGGATGCAGAGCACGTTTAAAAAAAATTAAAAAAAATATTATCTTGCTCTTTTCAAAAATGTTCTTCTGTCCGGCTACACCCTCAAAACAATCATCACAACACAACACAGACACTATCACAACCCAGCCTCAGCCTCCCGTGTGCCGGGCCTCTGAGAAGTCACCAGTATGTCTGGAGCAGTTACTGACAGAGGAGACCAGACAACTGGGTGGTTTCTATCTAACCTAGGAAGATGTTTCCTCCTGCCTGCCTGATTTACATGCAAGTCAAAAGCCCATAGATACACAAACGTACACACTCAAACTGTACACACACAAACACTGTGTAATGACACACACATGCACACACACACACACAAACAGACTGTCCACACACACACACACACACACACACACACACACACACACATACACACAAACAATGCAATCAGAGCTAGAAGAGGTCCAGCTGAAATCTCCCCCATGAACTTCCTGGGAGTAACTTCTAATGAGGAAACGACAGTGGGATGACGGTCCAGAGGCAGAGCTGGCGTTGCATGTTCTGTCTGACAGGAGCCGAGGCAAGGCCTGTTAATGGGATGTGCCCACAGCCAGGAGTTCAAAGAATAGTTAATTACTGTGATATGGTGGAGATATTGGCCCCTGCTGGGAGCCATGTCCCCATCAGTCAGAGAGCAGCCTGGCCCTGGCCCTCCTCTATGGGGAGATGGTGGGAACAAAGGGATGGACGTCGGGGCGTGGTGAGGGATGTGAAGAAGAGGATGGCGCGAAGTGAGAGGGGGCCGCAGATGGAGGGAGGCTGAGAGATAGCGTGATTAAAGTGTGCTAAATAGATAGATTATGGAATGCTGAAAAGAAGAGAGAGGGAGAGAAAGGAAAGCACATGTGTATCACAGTTTGTGTGTGTGTGGGTGTGTGTGTGTGTGTGTGTAAGAGAGGGAGAGAGAGAGAGAGAGAGAGAGAGAGAGAGAGAGAGAGAGAGAGAGAGAGAGAGAGAGAGAGAGCAAGAGAGAGAGAGAGAGAGAGAGAGAGAGAGAGAGAGAGAGAGCAAGAGAGAGAGAGAGCAAGAGAGAGAGAGATGATTAAAAAAAGAAGAGAGAGAGTGCAAGTGACAGATGCTGTGAGTCAGGATGTGTGCAGGAAAAAAAGCAAAGTAACCTTATGCCAAAGCAAAGAGGAAATGACATGGGACAGTGATTGCTCATTCAGTGTGTGCCCTACGTGTTATCCAGTTAAACACACGCACCCACGCACGCACTCACGCACGCACTCACACACACACACTTCTTCACAATGAGACCCACAGCTCTCACCCTCCCTCCCCTGCGTTCCATTTCTGTGTGTTGACTGACACCATCAACCACCCCTCTAACACCGTGCACATCAGCCGGGGCTTGTCACCGCATAAAAGAAGTTCAGCGAGAGAGGAGGAGGGTTGCTGAAAGGAACTTATATTAGACTTTATTATCTGGTCCCTGAAACATGGGCTCCACGGGCGCTCCGACAGTGCCGAGGAGCCATTTTCATCTCAATCTGAGGGGCTATGAGTGCGGTGTGCCACAGGAGCCATACTTGCTTTATCAAAACTCCAGCTGCAACCAACATGGTGGGGTTTGTATGAGAAGGGGGAGATCAATTTCCTCTAATGATCTGACAATTTCTAGCTGATGTCTCAATTTATGCTCATTCAGATCTGCAGCCGTGAGCCATTATATTTAGAGTGAGGTTTAGAGAGCGAACAATCACACATTTGCAACATCCTCATGCACATATATACCAGTACGGCACACATACACACACACACATACAGCACACACACACACACACACATACAGCACACACACACACACACGTACACACACACACACACGTACACACACATACAGCACACACACACACACACATACAGCACACACACACGTACACACACATACTTCAAAACCACAGGAAAATACTTTCTTCAGAGTTCACATTCAGAACTCAGGTTTCTTCCAGCCGACTGAGTGAGTCAGGATTTCTTCAGCTTCAATGAACCGGTCTGACCTACAGTAAAGATGTCCCCGGAGTGTCGAATATGGAATAAAAGTAAAACAAGTTTTGTATCAAACTACAAATGTAACCTTTGTCATTAAAATGTTCAGTTTGTATGATACAAGCGTGATGCGTCATGTGACCTTGTGTTTGGTGAGAAGGTCACAACTGCCTGTTACACCTTTCACTGTGATTGAGATCTGTGGTGGCAGGGGATGGGGGAATTGTGAATTTTTTGGGGAAAAATGCAATGAAGTCAGTTTTGGTTTAGCCAGAGCTAATGCCCAAGCTCAAAGGACAACTACGTCTTATAACACAAAATTAATGACGTTTTGAAAAAAACTGATATTACCAGTTCCGCACAGTAAATCCTAATCAGAATGTAAAGTTATGCAAAATAAGTTCAAATGGATCACGGGATCGTAATAAATCTTTCATCGTAATCTGATCACCCCGGAGACAAATGGAGAATGAATATGTTAATGTGACACTTTGTATCCAGAAAAATCATAACGACTTTCCAGCTAATTGTTTAACTTTCCCAGGCTCCACAGGCAAAACCTCCAAAATCCTCTTTATTTATGAGTGCTCATCGTATTGAAGAGTGTCATGCATGCAAACAGAAGATACTTTCACAACTTTGTGGATATTCAGCCTAAACCAAAGGAACGGACTCATCTTCTCAATGTTGGAGTTCAGGGACGTAGATACCTTTTATACTGTTTACATATTGTGTATAAATGATGAAAACATAAAAAAATATTAACCTACCCTATACATAAAAGTGAAACTTGGTCAAATGGGATCTTTAAAAAGCCTGAGCACACACAATCTAACTTGAATAATTGTTTAGCCAATAGCCATCACTGGTTTTAATGTCAGAATTTTCAAAAAACAAATCCCAGGTACTTTAGTGTATGTTGTCACACCAAACCACTCTTCAGTTTTCTCTCTGGTCCACAGGCTGATAATCCCACTGTCAGATGTCAGGTTGATGCAGTGCACTGACATTCCCTGTGATAGAATCATTAGATCACCTGGACCTGCAGGGCGCAGGGGCTCTTGGCAGAGCACCATGACAAGGTACCAGACAGAGGGAGAGGGGGGAGGTGGGCAGGTGTCAGGTACAGAGGGCAGTGCCAACAACAAGCTATCACAGAGGGGGACGTGTCTGAGGGTGAAAAATACTCCAGGCAGATTGATACACAGATACCAGATCATAGCCTTTCTTATCATTGTTTATTTAGTAAATGTGTATGCAAAGCGACATACAACTAGTGTATAGACTGTAGTAAATACAGCAGACTATCAAGAGCAGAAGTGCACAGTCCTAAAAGTACATGGTTATTGCAAGGCAGAGCATTCTAACAACTCTTATTATGTAAAATAACCAAATAAAGACAATTCTGATTAAAAGAGAGGGGTGGAATTCAGTACAAACCCAAATTAAACCATTAGGTACATTGATGCTGGTATGATCCATTGCCACTGTGTAAATAGCATGAATACATTCTTTGAGATGGCTAACAACCATATTAGCTTTGGGCTTCTGTAGAGACATATGTCATCACAGATCTGCATCATCAATTTGTTTTCTGCTCTTTTTCTCCTCTTAGCCATTGCCCAGCAACAGAAACATGTGCAGAGTTTTACCTGGAGACATGTCACACAACTGTCATCAGCAAACTGCTCGAGCTAAAAATACAACACCGCTTAGAGGCAACAATATATGCTATTTTGATGTGCAAGGAACATTAATAAGATATATAGCGGCTTTACAAGGCTAAATGGCATTGAACAACATAGGCCACTGTGCTTTTAATTGCTCCTCAATGTCAGTCTGTCAATTAGGGAACATGTGGAACAATTACGATTGATCTTTTTTTTTAAAGATAATGATGTACATAACTAGACATGATTTGACCAATTTAAACCTATAGACACGTTACTTGAAGGCTTTGTTGAGGGGGTCAAACACACTAAGCCATATTGCAGACAGAGGAGAAAGTGAGACATCCAGATGTAACTTCACGGTAGTTAATCGACGAAGTGTAGGACATGTTTGTCAGCCATTTGCCTCCTATAATTCGGGCTCTCAAGACAGCCACACAAGGACAGGAGTTCAGACACACATCCAGAAGGCTCCACTCAGACTGACCTCAGTCAAACAAGCACACCTCACGGCAGGAAACACACGAGCCTCTTATCCTCAAGAGCTGCAGGCTCACTTCAATCTAAACAGCAGTGACAGGCATCCCTCCTCAGCATTCACACACACACAACTAGGTCTTTCATTTGAATTATTGTGAAATGTAATTAAATAAATCCCTGGTAAGGTGCCTATAAAGTCAGCTTGTAGAACAGGGTCAGTGAAGCACAAATGTCCCAAGATTAATTTGTGAAAGTTTATTTGTTCAGCATAAATGGATACATTTCTCTTCACCTTCTATGCTAATTGGAATCTTATGAATAAAAAGACAAATATTTATTATGTGTATTTGTTGCGAGGATGTCTGCTGCACGCACTAACTTTTATCTGCACCCATTGGCATCTGTGCAGAGGTTATGCTGATTGCCTTTTAAACAAAGCAGAAACAGGTGTGCATTTCCATCGTAAAACTTTCAATGACGTCATCATTACCTTTACACAACTTTCTGTATTGTCACTTTAACACCAGTTTATGTACACACGTTTGTCTACCTTCAGAGACTGAACAGTGGTGCTGTAACAACCAATACAAAGAAACTGGTTGAAACATTTCCAATTGCTAGCACTCCCCAGCAAACACAAACGTCAAACCTTCATTCTTGCAGTAAAATCGTAATTTTTGAGATTTTGTACCTTGCCTGCCCTACCTAAGAAAAAGCAACACTCCACACTGACAAAGAAAAGTGAAGTGATTCAGAATGTACAACCAATTTTATTTTGGTACAGTGCAGAAGATATAGATTTAGCTGATGGTAGAATTACTTATTACACTGTACAAGGATTATTTATGTATAACTTACAATTACTTTCACCCACTTTGCAGTGAAGTTCTCACACATCTGGTCATATAAAGCAGGATTGAGCCTCCATAAAACATTGCAGCTCTAAGACCATTTCAAATTAAATGACAAAGATGGACACAATTCCACAAATGATCACAGAGCTCCAAGTCTGAGGAAACCAGCCCTGTGTATTTTAAAAATAAGTACCTAGTCCATCACATCTATCCTACCATCACCGTTTCTTCATCAAGGAACTCATAATACGGAACCTCGAGGTTGAGGGGTGCGGGGCCTTTCCTGATACGGCCAGAGGCGTCATAATGGGAGCCATGGCAGGGGCAGTAGTACCCCCCGTAGTCCCCTGAGTTGGCAATGGGGACGCACCCCAGGTGGGTACACACACCGATGACAATGACCCATTCGGGTTTTGTCACACGTTCCGTATCGTGTTGGGGGTCACGCAGCTCACTCATGTCGACCGCGGCTTCCGCAGCAATCTCCTTCTCTGTTCGATGACGGACGAACAGAGGCTTGCCTCTCCACTTGAAGGTCACGTTCTTGCCCTCTGGAATGTCTCCCAGCTTGACCTCGATCTTGGACAGAGCCAGGACGTCAGCTGAAGCACTCATGGAGGAGATAAATTGGGTGACTACCGTCTTGGCTGCGTAGACCCCAACTATGGAGAAGGCCCCGGTTACCATGTAGGAGAAGGCTCTCCTGGCCTCACTGCTTTCCTGGGAAGACGTCTTGGGGTCCTGAACATCAGGCCGTCTGTAGTCGGAGAAGTCTGGTATTTTGATGTCTGTGTGGGCATACCGGATTCCAGCTGGGGCTGAGGACACAAGACAAAAAGATGGACACAGTAAGAATCCTTAAAAACATTTTTCTCAATTTTTCGTATATATACACATTTAAAGTTAACATATCGCAAGCATTGAGCTACAACAACATGAAACAAAAGTAACACTAGAGCTCCATATGGGTGGCTAGTTGTGAACTTCACCGGTTAGCCAGATAGCTAACAAGAAGCAGTGTACAGGCGGAGTGTCTAACAAATAACCTTTCTAGGATTAATTCGAGGCACAGCCCAATTAACTTTGTCCATGGATATAACTACTACTAACATGACCTCAAAAAGTGTTGCGTAAACTAGCACGATCAAATCAGAGAACACAAGTCACGCAATGACCTCTCTTTCAACAAGGCCCTTGGCTACAGCTTTGGCCAGCAAATCATGTAGCTGACTGGCTTAGTTAGCGCACTCATGTCGAAGACAATCAAATGTTACCATAACCTTCCCAATAGGTTATGATTGTATGAGGCAAGAGAGCTAGCACGTCCAAATACACCATTACAGTGATACTTTCATAAAGTAAAATGTGAAACATTAAACAAAGTTATGAGAAGATAGCTAGTTTGCTACTGCTAAAGCTAAATCCCAGACTTACCATTGATGCTAACAGAGACTGCGGGCCCAGTTTTCGGGCTCTGTCCGTTTAAAGATTCGCGGCATAGGAATGGTTTCTTCACATCTACCAGCACTGTCTCTCCTTTAACAACGACTCCGGTTATTAAGGGTTTGAGAAGCCCAGCAACAGCATAATTCGTTGCCTGCAAGTATGGGGAAAATGACCCCGATCGAGCAGCAATGGACATCATCGTTGTATCTTGTTGGTCTGTGCTCTACGCTGCTAGCTAGCTAGGCTACGACCTTGCTGGGTGGTGAGGAAGAGAGGACGTCGTGACGTCACAGCGTCACGTAAATAACTGCGACATCCAAGACGGACTCCGCCTAGAACGGATCTAGGATCTGTCTATTCTCTGTGGGAGATCTCGGACACACTGCAAGAAGGGACACACTCTTCCCCCCATATACTGCAAATTACTTATGAAATTATTTATTTCAAATTAGATTTTTGGGGGGCAGAAGTAATTGGCAGTATAGGCTACATTCCCAAAATATTATTAATGTAAAATAATTCCATAATAATGTTACAATTTTGTCCTAAATCCATTTAGTCAATCCACCCTGATAACTGTTAGCAAATAATTGTATACCATCTGTGTATTATAAGTATATATGTTATAAAATGATAGAAAAAAGGCACATTAACCCCATCCATTAAGTACAAATATATATATAAACCTATAGCACTTTAGTCTTCACCACAAAGTGATCTTCATTCAATGACATCCTACAGTCTACTCTATTTGTGGAGCATTTCTATTTCTTTCCCTCCGCTGGAAATGAAGGCTGTTGACATTTCTAATCTACAATATAGAGCTCAGCAGGGCCTGGAGCTCCTGTCCTCTCTGTACCATATCAGTCACATCACTCTTGACATTTTGAGAGCTGCTGTTTCCACAAGGCGTCACAGAACTCTGATCAGCAAGAAGAAACCTGCACGTCCTTGGGGCGGCCTTCTTCTGTTTGCCCATTCCACAAATCCTCTCTACATTCTTAGTTGTAAGGTGTTGTTTTCAAGAAAAACTATTCTACAAACAAAACCCGTTCTTCTGGTATTGGGATCTTTTTGAAAATGCCAGTTTCCATCGGCCAGCATCTCCTGATCAATACCTGTGTGAATGGACACATACAAACATGACATTACTCATTTAGAGAGAGGTCACGAGAAGGGGAGGTCTGTTTTGTCTACTGAACGAAGAACATACAGCCTGACCATCTCCACTTCCAGGAGGCTGATGTGAACTTCCTGTCCTCTCGCCGTGGTAACCAGTGAATTTAATCCTTTAAAGAGGTAATCCTGTGAGGCCTTTAGAAGACATACTAAATCCATGTATCCCGCTGGCTACTCTCACATAGTAGCTCATGGCACATTAAAAGCTGACAGGCGACCTTTCACCTCCAGCCTCATTTCCACGGACTCCCACTGAAGCATTTTCTTCTGGCACAGCTGGACATGCCAGAGAGGAGGGGATTATGTCACAGTCGCTTTATAGTGACATATCTGGTGGGGTCCCCAAAGTGAGACTAGCTTTGCTATGACACACACACATGCACATGTGTTCGCTCCTGCAACGGTTCTTGTGGCGGTAACTTCATGGTGTGGTATGCAATTAAACGCCTTGTCTTCTCGGATTTACTGTGATTAGTTGATAATATGTGGAGAAACTCAAACCTCCAAGGCTCTGTACAATACCAACACAGCCATCTTGACAGGCTAAGGGGACAGGGAAAGGCTTCTGCAAAAGACAAGCCACAAGGAACATAATATTCAAATGATCAATCCATGTTATCCGCCTGGAACAACAAAAACATGTATTGAAGAAAAAAGAGAGAAGGGAGAGTCAGGTCAATGACTTTCTAGATTTACAGTGCCCCTAAAGGTGATACCTGGAATGATTATTGGGGATATTTATAGATTTATAATTTGAAGTCACTTAAATGCAACGATTACCTGTGACATTTTGGTCACACAACCTTTAAATTGTAATATGATGAATCACATAACCGAGGGGAGGGAATGTGTTTTAATCAGTCAACTTCCAGAGGTATTGATCTGTCATTAAACATACATTTTGATTGTGGTGGTTTGTCGTCGATGTCACAATGAAGGTTAATCATTAGTGCCACAAACATAGCATTGGCTTTAATTTGACAGTGTGTCCTTTCATCAACATTTGATCAGACTTGATCTAATTGGAGTCAATGCTTTTTAGATATATAGGATCAACAGAAACATGCATTTTCTTCTGTTATTGCGGTTACATAGCGGATAATTCACTCTCCCTTGTGTATTTGCTCTTGCTTCTTTCACTGTAGGCATCGTTGAAGGCCTACTTCAAGCACGAACACGTCGAGAGGAACAAAGAAGGTGTGACAGATACTTGACAAGAGTGCTGTCTATCTAAATGAGAATCTGATATCGCTAGAGAACAAATCTGTAAATTTGTTACACTGTGTCATGGCTAAATTGTGAAGCAGAGATGATGTCTGATGAATTCCTAAAGTAGTAGTTATGTCTCCAGTGTATCACCAGCCAGAGCAAAGATAACCTATCTGCCAAAAAGATGTTTGTGTAATATTATTCAACATTATTCATCATTGAAACGTGGTAAACAGTACTTCCTTAAAAGAAAAAGTATAATAATTTCAAGAATGTATTTTACATGAAGAGCCACCCCTAACTCAAGTAGACTCTGGTGAATACTAGCTAGCTTGACATTGACGAGGTAGCCCACTGCAGCAGCAGGATCATCAGATCCGGGTGGGATGAGAATGTCGCCTGACTACCAAGACTCAGATAATGTCACCCATTGTGTTTTAAGTGTTTTTCTACAAAGCCTGGTTGTAATAGTTCCCTGAGATAAGCTGTCAGCGATGCCAAGCTGGCAGCCTGACCTGGTGCCCCTCCCTCACCTCCCCTACATCTCTCTCTTCCAGGGCGACTGATGGGACAGAGACAGAGACAGGGGCGGAGGCCGAGGGAAGCAAGAGGCAGTGACACAGAGTGTGGCATGGCAGAGCAGCTGTCTGTCGTCTTGCAGGGCGAGGGGCTTATCTGAAGAACAGAGGGCTCAAGGTAGGGAGGCGTGTTCAGCTCTCCTGCACTATCAGCAGAAACAGACTGACAGGAGAACAGGAAACTAAAAACAGGGAAGGAGGAACAGAATGAGTAAATGGACCCCCTGGTGTCCCAGTTTATTCAGATGTTAACTGTGCCTGAGCCATGGTTATTTATTTATTGTGAGATACGTTCGCTGTGGAGTAATTGTTCCTCCTACGTATGTCTAAAGTCCATTTGGCTAGCATGAGATCATCCATAATAAGGTGGGAGCAGCCTTTTTTCTAAGCTTTATCTTATCAATCTCTGTGCTGAATTTTAGAGAACATGCAATGTAATCCAGCTTTACATCATGTTTCAGTATATTGATTTGTCTGTATCTGTGTCTATCGTGGGGGTTTTTCTTCATTTTTCCTCCGCCACTGAGCCAGATCTGTTTCTTGTGACATTATCTTAACTAGTATTTTTCTTCTGCTGTTTTTTCAAGCTTCTGCCCAAAGCAAAAGCCAATCACTGGGTGAGGATGACAGCTTCTCCATTATCAGAGTTAAACATGGCGTCTCTGTGGGGTTCTGGGTCTTTGAGGAAATCATTTGGGTCAATACTCATTCCGGCCTGTAGGACCTCTGACAAAGATGTAAGGCTATACCAAACTCAGGAGGACAACACACTATTGAGTACATTTGTTCAACTCTCTCTTTTCATTTTAGTCTTACATTGTCTTTCCCCCTTTTTGTCATCAACACTGATAGCTTTGTTTTATCAAACAGTGTATTAGCTTTGCACACACCCACAGCAATCACAGTTGTGTCACTGGTTGGTGGCTAAAAGGCAACACAATAACTCAGACCTCCCACTGCAGTGTTGAAACACACTAAGTACAAAAGGATTATTGATGTTATTAAAAACATAACTAATCAGTCATCTGTGATTCATTAATATGGTCATGGTGCAGACATGTGAATGATCTAATTATTACTGATCCTCAAATCTTTGACTTTTAGAGATTAATGTGGTGTTGTCATGTTATGACTCTATCTATGATAAATCCATTCAGAATGAGGATCGCTTGTGATCCTGACACACTGCCTTTAAAATAAGTTATAGTTATAATTCAGTTAAAACAAAAGACTAGTTCAAATGTTCAGCCTGGCCCACCTACCCACTCCACAGTCTCTCTCGCTGTCTCTGATCTGATTGGAAGACAAGATCAGGGGGAAACCCTGATTAAAAGACAAAGCATCTGAATCTGAAGTCAGTTAAGATCTGAATAATTACAGCCTGACATAAAAGAGAGAGGGAGGAAAAGGAGAGAGAGCGAGCCAATCTCTCAACATTCCCACGTAAAGCACTTATTAGGGCACAGGGGGTGGGAGAGGACCATCAACATTAAGGCTGAAGCAGAGAGCAGTGAGATGCATACAGATCCATAGACTAGAAGTCTAATTAATCTCCCTCTCTCTGAGGAGCCAGTGGGCAGGCTGCGCCGACCCTAATATTCTAGTATGCGAGATTAGCAGCCTTAACGGCACCTGGGAGACGTCGGCGCTTTGTTATCAGTCATTATTAACCTGGAGAACTGCATCACACACACATACGCGTGCATACACACACACACACACACACACACACACGCGCACATGCTCACAAAGAGAAATGACTACAAACGTGCGCACAAATACGTACACAGACATAAACACACACATACAGGCGGCAGACACGCCCTAAAGCAAAACCCCAACCTTACCACTCTAACAGTATTCAGCTTTTGTGATGCTGACCATGCATCAGTCTCTTCTGATTCTCCACCAAGTAAAATAGGGCCTTTGAGAGATAAAAGGACGTTAAGTCTAAAGAGGGAGAATTAATGGATTAGTTGAAACATGGACCACTGGGAATACTGGACCACAACTATTGTCTGTTCTCAGCTTCACATGAATCCTGCCTTAAGTCTTGTCTTCAGAACCACATCCAGACAGCACAGTCTCATCCGGGCATCTTCTCTGAGTTCTTTAATATGTGATCAGTATCTGAGCTGCTAATTAGGCTAAAAAGGCGGTGTAGGTAGATCACGCTAATGCTAATTACAGTGCACAACCAGGTGGTAGATGAAGCTCGTTTCCTGTACAGTCAGGTGGGGGTTTATTCTGGACTGTCCACCAGAGCTAAGAGACACAAACATCAACCATTGGCTTACTGCTCTTTGATCTCCAGAGTTTAAAAGGCCTTTCGGAAAAGGTTCTACTGGTGAGCAAAAGGCTTCTCCTTGCTCTGTAGGCAGCCATGCTGTAGGAAGAGAGAGGAGAGGCTGTGGAACGGGTGACAGGGTAAAGTGATTTGATTCAAGTTCAAGTTCAAGTCTTTTATTGTCAGATGCACAGAACAACACATGGTCAGACTGGGAACTGAAATTCTTGGGACAAGACAACGCAAAGCAACCTGGTTTAACATAACATATAAGTACTCAGGACATAGATAACATCTATGATAAGATCAAATGTAATATACCTCCTAAATATACAAAATAATATACAATATACATTACAGTATACTAAACCTCTAATACACATATTAACCTATACTAACCTTATAAGCATATACTAACCTAAAAACAAGTGGGGATTTGATCTGGGAAAGCTCCAAATTGTGTTTCGGAACATATGTGTATGAAATGTAAAAAGATAAAAGTGCAAGTGTGTGATTACGTGCATGTGTGTGTGCAATTCTGAGCATCTTCCTGACATTCTCTTTCACTGTTTTGGTTCCAGCAGTGGCCAGCCATGCTGTAAAGATTTAAATGGAAAACCTTCCTGACAGAATCAGTCCTCATCTGCAGCATACAAAATACCACTCATGTTCTGGTTGACAAACAGGCCAGTCAGCATGATGACATCATACAGTTTTAATAAGTATTGTAAGAAAACCCTTTAAAATCCAGTGAATAATTTCGAAGATACACACATAATTTGAAGTATACTCCACATAATATGCTAACTGCACACATTTTCAAGAGTAAATTCATTTTTTCAAGGAAAAGTTTCAAAGGGCATTGCCGGTACTGAAGAAGCACACATACACGATCCTGCTCTATCTGTATAGTAGGCGTCTAAGCTGTCTTTCCATCCCACATCTTTCCTCTAAATCCCTGGTTTCTCTTTACATGGATCTCATCTGATTGCCGTCAGCCTTCCTGCACCTATTAAAGGGTTTGTTAAACCAGAGGTCACTCTGGGTACATCACAACGAGAGAAAAGTAAGACGTGTGCATACAGTAAACGCACACAGATAAAGCAACAGTTACAAACACACACAAATGCACGCACGCACACACACCCACATACACACACACAGACTTACACACAGATGCTGTAAGCTTGGTGCACCATATCCTTGTATGCATTGAAAGAGGAGGGATTTGGTTTAGTTGGACTCCAATTCCAAGAATCTCCCACGCTACGAGAGAATAGGGATGGTGCTGTATACAGCATTCACGGAACATTCAATACTGTAAATGGCACATGCATAGCACATGCTACACATTTATCACTTGATCATTTAAAAAGAACACACCAGTCTTCGTGCCGGATGAAAGCTGGAGAATACTGTGTAATGCTTCAACGTGTGTTGAGATTCCAAATGTTTTCATCAGCGTCGAAAATCTCTGACGGTGATATACGTACGTATCAAAAGTGCAATTGGGCCCACATCCGAAACATGAAAGCCTCGTTCTGTGGAAGACCAAAATATTCCATTTTCCTCAGCTCTTTTAGAAATGCATTAGCGTCGGTGTGTGACTCTCTAACCTGCTCTGAGGGCCATTTAGCCCAGGAGATGCTGGTGAAGCAGGAGGCTTTTCTCACCTCTTTCTCTCTGCCCCTACATGATTCACTGGCTGGCCTGCAGCTTGTTATCGGACCATAATGCAACATGCTGCCTGTTCAGCTGGTGCTCGGCCTGGTTGGGGTCGAGCTGGGGCCACACATCCATTAGAAGGAGCTTTCTGCCGGGCCAAAACAACCCCCAACGCAGGGGCCAGTTGCAAATCGAAATAAAAGTAGCGACGCAAGAACAAGGACGAGACAACCAAACTTCAAAGAGAGCGCCCGAAGGTAAAATGCAACACATCAGACTTCTGTCTCACGCAATGGTTTACCGGAGAGGGTGATGGGTGAGGAGGAGATCGGGGGAGGGAAGAGGGATAGGGGTGGAAGGAGGGGGGTGTTGGGCTGGAGGATACAGAAGGTCACCAAATTTGGATCACAATGCAGAGAGAGAGCAACAGAAACAATCCCGGGAGGAATTTGTTTAGGTGTGGCAGTTGGGGCTGTGGTTTTAATTGGCAATTTCCTAAATGTAACATGGTGAAAGATTAATGTGATTTTTAAAGAGACAGTCTGACCAGTGGAGGAGCATTGTCTGTTTTTCCAAACAACCAATCGGTTCATCATCAAATTTATTTAATTACAAAATGTTTTATTACGTTCTTCTTATTTAAACTGTGGAACAGATTAGATATGGAGAAAATCACATTTACAAAACTCTTTGCATTCTGGGAAATATATAATTAAAAATGAGTGTAGACCTACAGTGTGCAACCATTCAATATTTCTCTTCTGACAGAAGCCTGTGAAGGATGTAACACTGGAGGTGTTGCCTAACAGAAAGGAGTGACACCATGTCTCGGTGAGATGTCCAGGCTTCCCATGTGTGTGCGTGTGTTTGTGTGTGTGTGTGTGTTTGTGCGCTAGTCATCTATGCTCCCAGGATAATCCTGCTCAAAGGCAGACAATCTGAAACAGACCAGTGGCTCAGAGCTAACAGCCCTGTGTCACACACACTCACTCATGCAGACAAACACACACACACAAAGTCAAATTATATTTTCACAAATGTGAATGACACACAAGCGTGTTGATCAGTATCTTTGTCGAACCCCACTGTAGCTTGGTAGGTGACCCCTAACGACTGGGAAGAACCGGTAGTGCAAGTCAACAGGAAGCCAGCTCCCGTCTCAATTAAGTTAGTCTAGGTAGAGAAGCAACATCACATTCACTGCCAGGTACTGTACACGTGGAGTCTGGGAACCAGGTGAATCTGAATGCTCATGTTCCAAAACTGTGGAAAAGGCAGATTTGCTTTCATATCAAGAAATCACTTACTTTGTTAGGAAATATAAAAATGTTGTTGATTTGCACATTTGATACATTTATTATTTGGCCTCTGCTATGTTTACCCAACAGTTGGAATTAACTGTCACAAATGTTTGAAAAAAAGTGAGTGAAACCCACCCGAAATACAGAGCTAATTTTTTTTATTTATTAAATGAAGAGGAGGCACATGGCTGTATGTAGACAGTATGTGGAAGACAATTAAGTACTTTTGAGTAGATGTTGCCTCAAAATTATTGTAAAGTTTTGAGAAAATGGGTTAATCTTTCAAGAAATGTATCTGAAGCTGAAACTGAAGGATGAACCAGTTACTCTAAGATGCATGTGCACACACACAGACACTCACAAACATAGAAATACGCACACATACACACAGACACACTAATACACACAGACACACAGAGACACACACCCATGCACACCATAGATCATCTGTGGCAGTAAAATTAAGCAGTCTCAAGACCACACAGTCTGGGTCTGAATCTTTGGAATCTTACACTGGGAGGGTGAATGTGTCGGACAAAGAGAGTAGACTGATGCAGAGAGTACTGAGATTTACTGGCTGCTGGGGATCAAGACTGTAGTTTAACAATCTGACCTCTCATGATGTGCCAGCATCTCTGCATCATCCTCTTTGTCCTTCAGTCTGTCAGGATACGACACACGCTCCTCAGTCCCGTGTCACACACAGTTTAACAGAGACAGCTTGCTATTTAAATATCAGTAGACTTGATTAATATTCTGCATCTGGGATTGAGGGTCTCCTTAAATTTGAATACAAGCCTTCACATCCATATCATGCCTGTCTTAACAACCACCCTCAGGCACACAGACACAGGCTCTTCAGTTAGAACCAGAAAGTGGTCGAAAACAAAACGATTCCCGTCTCAGAAACAACCCTTCTCCTCTCAGCCTCTTCTGTTTCACTATTAGGCCCTGCGAATGTAGAAATGAATCTGTCGATGTTTCAGGCTATCATTTAAATTGACTGAATATTTAGTCTTTTTGTATCTTATTTTTCCTCTGAATGCAATGTAATGACAGGGAGTGCAGAAGTACAGAAGGAATCAGCGTTCTTTCGCCTCTTTTGTTCTTCTCAGCGCTTACGGCTAATGTTATGATATACGAGTGCCAGCTGACATTAGTAATGCTTTTAGCTCTGTATGCATGAAGAAACATAATGCCCTCCCACCTGCCTCCTATCCACACATGGATAGAAAGAGGGAAAAACAGGAAGTATCAGAGAGAGAGAGAGAGAGAGAGAGAGAGAGAGAGAGAGAGAGAGAGAGAGAGAGAGAGAGAGAGAGAGAGAGAGAGAGAGAGAGAGAGAGAATGAGCAACAGAAGACAGCATTATTTGTTTTGTAAGCAATCATCTACAAGAAGAAGAAGAATTTTTAGAGTGTGTGCGACAGTTGCAAATAAAAAAGGGAAGAAACAATGGAGAAAAGACACATAAAGACGAAGATTAGTGAGAGAATATGAGGCAGGAGGAGATTGCTTGGGATAAAAAGACAAACTTTAGAGAGGAGAGGAAGGAAAGGACATTGTTTTATGTGTCATATCAACGGCGTGCGTTCGGGCGGATACTAATTGCATTGATTCATGTGGCGTGCTTCTCATTAAAACCACTAAGGATGGCAAGCATGTGCAAAGCCCCCTGCCCCTATGTGTGACATCACAGAGGGCTTGGGGAATGAGATCCACAGGTGGTTATTAACTTCAGGTCCACCTGTGGCCTAATGGCATCACGACAGCAGCATGAAGGAGTTCTTTCCCTCCTCTCTCGTTTCTTTTCTTACTCTGCATAATAAACCATGCTGTGTTCATTATTTGTTGGGGATTTCTCCATTTTTATTTATTTTTATATGTGCCTCAATAGCCCTGAATGTCAACATATAAACATAGAAAACCCAAACATAAAAAAAAAATCTGACAAAAAGTTCAGGTATTCGAGGAAAAACTAAGACTATCAAAAGTTTTGATCAAGATGTGTACTAGTAAGTGCTCGAATCAGTAGTCAATCCCATCTAGTGAGATGTGGTCCTAATGAGTAACTTAGGTAGGTTACAGAGTGAGTTTTACACAATGGAGGAAACAACTACAAATATAGTTTCCATAGAATATTTTCTTTCCATGGTACAGCATGAGGCGGTCAAGTCTTAACATGAAATGCTACAGTGTTCATCTTCTTCCTCATCTTAACTCATTATACACTTCAAATCTCTTTACTGTCTCCTGACATTCTTCGTGCCATACATAGAACTGAGTAACGTCTGCAAGATGACCTATGCCCAACAGGTGCAAAGCTGAGCTAAAAATTCTTCCGTGAAAGTGCACCTGTTAATTTCTACAGAGCTGATCAAGTCCACTGCCTAATGAAACTGCAGTGTGTCCAGGAAGAGTGTGGAGCTGACACTGATTTCACAGCAAGAGCCACTCTGATGTCTAACACAAGCTGACAAAGAAGGCATGCTCTTTGCGCTGTCACAAGGTCCAGGGTTTTACACTCCCTGGAGACAAAATTGAATAATAATAATGTTTTCATTCAGCAGACATTTTTATCCAAATCAATTTACGAAAGGGGACTTAAACCTGCAACGTCTTGATCTGCAGTCACCTTCTCTAACCACTGAGCTATACCCCTGCTGGGATATACAAATATCCAGAGAGGTTTTAGGCAGATGCCTTTATCCAAACTGACAAACATAAGTGCCTGTAGTAAGTGTAGTAGATAATCAAGGACCAGAAGTGCAAAGTCTTAATGGTTTTCTCATAATTTCTCAAACGATGTACCAGCATTTGATTCTACCTTAATCCTCCTACAGAATAAAAGAAGGAAGTAGGATACTGGGCTTACAGTTGCAAAATGTAATACCCTCTAAAATGCTGGCATCATCTGTATGGAGAACAGCACAGCTTCATGGCTTTGGACAAATCAATACAGACTCCCTAGAGAACATCTAGCATCACTAAACTGATGTGAAGGTTGAGGGTTAGAGGTTAACACTGAGAGAACCCAAGGCCATCAAGATGTCACTGGGAAATGACAAAGGGACCTGGAGTCTAAGTGCATCAGAGGTGAGAGGTTATCCTGGACCGGGGGCCCCCCCAGTATAGCAGCAGGGCTTTATCAGACCCTAATAATACACCAACCTCTTCACAAGGTAAGCACAGGTCATCAGTTTTGTGATAAGGTAACTGAACTGACACCATGGTGATACCTCTGATTTTAATAGCTGCATGACCTCTAACCTCTGTCCCCTGTGGCGAGGTCAGTTGAGGTCTCCTGTTCACTCAGCATCAGGGCAGGCTGATGCCTTGACCTGTAGAAGATGCGTTCCAGCAGGATTCATCAGGATGAAATATCTTCTTTTCTAGTGTTGGTATCGCGGCTGGAATAGGATATATTGCACATGTACTTCATATACGTAAATCAAAACAGTCTTCTTCATGATGCTCAAAGCGGTATAGCATTGTGTACATTACAATATATCATATTTTAGTTGCTTGTCATACTTATTATGACAAGAAGAAGGTCTGTTTGGGAAGAAACGTTATTTACACTGCAGTAACAATACAATATTATAAAAGACAGAACAGAGCTGTTTCTCCTTCCTTTCGATCTCCTCCCGTCTCTCTCATTCTTCTTCTCTTCGTCCCTCCCTTCTCCCCCTCCCGCCTGTCCCCTGCAGATCTTTGAAGAAGCCTCAGTGTACATAGCTTTCCACTGAGACGAGGGCCCCTTCAAGGGCACTGATCCTCTGTCTCCAGAGAGAGGAAAAACCCTGGGATGTAGAATTGCGTTTGAGGGGGCGCTGGGGAATCCACAGGGAGCGAATTGTGTGTGAGCAGCCTGAGGGAACGGGAGTGATCAGGGTCTCGGAGAGAGAGAGGTTTATTGCTGCTGTGATGTATGGATGATGGTGTTTTAATGGTGTACTATACTGTATATGCCTGCAGGTCTGGCTAGGAAAAGGAGAATGTGTTGTTGAGTCCAGTGTGTCCCAATGGCTCTTCAGGGCTCTACAATGCAACTTTTGATGATAAACAGGCCTGGAAAATATTGACAAAAAAGTATTTTGACTTTGGGATGTAAAAATGTGTCATTTGGTGAAAGTCTTTCCCAGCATTCAATGAGAGCGATTGAGAGGTTTAATTTGCCTTAAAACAACAATGGACCAGTCTACCTCTGGATTGGAGAAAGGCCAGTTATGCAATCTGAGATCATAGCCCCAGAGTCCGAGCAACAATAAGACTAAGGAAATGTCAGCTCTTATTGCTGTGTGGTCTTGGGCTTTTCTTCTGGCTCCTTTCATTAGGAATGTAAATATTTTTTTGAGAAAGAAAAGACTTCGGTAAAAGTTTAATCTTTAAAACAGAAGCCCCTGTCACCCTTGCAGGGGCTCCAGAACATTTCCGCCTACATTGTCCACACATTAAAAGTCTGCATTTACTACATTAAGACACGATGAAGAACACTTAATTTCGGTTAGTATATCATTTACAGTTTCACTGCCAAGCTATCGACATCTTTGGGGAGAGAGTCAAATGTCTGCAGAATGGTAATACTGCATGTTGACCTGGAAGAGGCTGGATCAAAGCTCGGATTTAGTCCCACTTATCTCACAAGGAATCCACAACCATCACGTTGTCTCCATCAGAAAAGATGGGCCCTCTTAAACTCCCCATGAACCGAGGACCACAAAAGATTAATTTGACTTAATTAGCCTCTTACAGCAAGCGGGCCTCAGAATGTAACCATGCTTCACTGACAGATTACAGGGATAGGGGGAAGAATTCAGCCATCTTTTCAATAATTGACAGTTGAGAGAAGGATGACATTAATATCTATTGCCATTTTCTTCCCGGCAGACGCAGTTTTACATAATAGATGTGTGTTCAGATGACTGCTACTGTCTCCATGGCTGTACCAAAGGGGGAAAATGAACTTTCCCCACCAGTGATGGACATGATACTGACAGATACTAGTGACAGACACATCCTAAATTGCATTAGCCAGTATTGTAACAGCATAGCTGAGGATAGCAGAGAGCCAAGAACCTCCTTGAATATGTGTTTAACTTCACAAGAACATTTTGGACTCTGTAATGTGAATTTGTCCATATACTGTATCTGAGTTTTGTGAGAAAAAGAGAAAAGCAGTAAAGGATGAAGAGCATTTTTTATTACATTACATGGAAGCCACACCACATCAAATATAGAGGCTCTGACATCTGCAGTGATGGCAGCTTCAGTCTCAGAGCAATGCAGACTGCATTCTGTCGTGGTTGACGACTCCAAACTAGGTGCAGGCATGGAGTGTGTGTGTGTGTATGATTGAGGTTGCCTCCAGCTCAATCGCACTGATGTACAGTATAGTAACTGAAACAATTACAAACCAATTTCCCCCTTGGGATTTTTTTGAAGCCCAACAATAACACTATCACAAACTGGTATTCAAGTACTCCCAGTTGGGCTTGGATTTTGTATTTCATTTCCACATGCAACATGGAACAGTGTACCCATTCTGAACCAATGTGTTATGTCTGCCCTAACTCTCAAAATGCTTTTTAGAGGGAATCTGTTCAACTGATCCCAGATCTTCCTGACAGGTACAGGATAGACTGTCCATTACTGCCAACGTACTGTATGCTCAATGAGACACTCATGGTGTTTTCTTTTTGGGAGTAAAGAGTGTCAAAGGCAATACTCACACTATATTAATTATTAAGGAGGGTAAGGTCAGATTTAGTTTACCTACACATAACTGGTTTGTATTGTTTCCAAACTGCTTTCATTTGAAAAACCGAATTTGGAAAAAGGATTTCAGAAAAGAAACCTTGAACAGACACAATTGTATGTTATTCCCAAACAACATAACTCGAAACAATCTGGTGAAGAACAAGGTTTCATTCAGACTGCCTGTATCATTGTTGCAATTGTTCCAGAAATAAATGCTCAAGGATGTACACCACACAAGGGAATATAAGGCATTTGATGTATTTCGTTCAATTTTTACTTTGAAACACAGGGAATGGCACAGAAACAAATAATATTTAACGTTTTCAATTTTCAACACATTGAATGGTGCCACATAAAGGTATACTATCTTCAACCAATTACACCCTTCCCACTGGTAGATTACTATGTAACAGCTGTTAAGTCTCATTCATCTCCTTTTCCTTGGAGTCCTGTTTTGAGATTGTCTCTATGTCAAGCAATCAATAAATTATTATAAGAACTAGTGGACTTCCAATAACAGATAGGGAATGCAATATGGGTTCATTGCTATATTTACTTCCTAGGCGACCTTCTGTCAATGTTAAATTAGTCT
The DNA here is from genome assembly GCF_963692335.1 of Osmerus eperlanus. Taxonomy (NCBI): domain Eukaryota; kingdom Metazoa; phylum Chordata; class Actinopteri; order Osmeriformes; family Osmeridae; genus Osmerus; species Osmerus eperlanus. Next base: position 13,095,887 of record NC_085027.1, on the reverse strand, counting down.
TTTATCCTAACCTCCTGGGCGGTCCTTCAAAGTGAATTATGATCTTTTAATAGGTCAGTGAGGAGAAAGCACTCAATATCTATCCATGAAGTGCATTGGATGTCCAAGGACAAGATGACAGGAAACACACACTCATGTGTTTTCTTATTCCCAGACACAGAGAGAGAGAGAGGGTTGAATTTGTCTGACAGATGTCTCTAAATCATGTAATACCGGTTCTAAAGAAGTTACAGTTGGTTTCATCTGAGTGTTCCTGTTGTCCTCCTCCTGTTTCAACTGGTGACAGGTGGATGGACTTTTCTGTCACTTCTGCCTTTACCCATCCTTACATCTTCATCTCTGCTGTATGATAGCAAGGTTTACGTAATCTGGTGCGGACAGCACCAGACTGAGACTGAAGCTTTTCTGAGCTGTTACTATTTCACAAGTCAGCATGTTCCCTTTTGCAAGAAGATGATAATACAGAATTTCCTTTTGTTTACTATCCTGGGCAGGGACGAGGAGGTTTGACCGTGTGATACTACAGCGTGTTTCACATGACAGCGTCTGACCACCTGGGTATCTTGGATCTCTTCTCTGCCTGGCGAGCAGCTCCGGTTATAACACTTGTAACGTGACGATGCATATCCTTGACTGGGCTCATATCTTTTATTGTGCTTCCTCACGCTCAAACGCAGTGTATTTATGTATCTGTTCCCTATTAAATATTTTATAGAGTATTTTAACTTAGTCTAATCTTAACTAAGTGCATCAAGCTTGGAGCTGCCAAGCCTTAAATAAATAATTGTGATCTAAGCACAGGAGAGAGAAGCAACATCATATCCCAGTGAATACATCTCTAATGCCTCTAATGCAGTCTCCAGACACTTGTCCACCACATAAATACTCCATTTAGGTTTGAGTTGGATTCACAGAACTCTCATTAAGAAAATGTTTGTAAAAAAACTCACGCACGCACAGAGAATATTCAACTAAAATCTATTTCACATTTTACTGAAATGAACATTTCCCGCTTGGCAGAGCAGAATAAAGGAAGGATGTGATGATGTTGCTGCTTTACAACCCTCATTCTCAGGCCATCAGATTAGTGCTGTGTATCCTCTGTGGGAACTAAAGAGAGATAAACAGAGAGAGAGAGAGAGAGAGAGAGAGAGAGAGAGAGAGAGAGAGAGAGAGAGAGAGAGAGAGAGAGAGAGAGAGAGAGAGAGAGAGAGAGAGAGAGAGAGAGAGAGAGAGAGAGAGAAAGAGAGACAGTGAGACAGAGGGATAGAGAGGCGTGTGAAACTAGGAGGATAAATCACTAGAAAGCAAAAGCCCAGGCCAGCCAACGTCACCAGTAAGTCCATAGCTGTTGCATAATGTATTCAACATTTCAGTAATCCACAACCCTCTGGTGTTTCCCTGTCAAAACTTCCAGCCATCACATCTACTCTGCTGGAAAAACTCCACTCTAATGAATGGCGAAACAGCTAGAAGGGCTTGTTAGGGATTTTGTTCTCACACAATTTTATTGATAGATGCCGCTGTGTACTTGATGTTTGGCTGTGTACTGTACACATGCTCCTGTGTGTTTTACATGTTTGATCATATCTGAAAGGCCCAGTTGTGTGAACGGTGCATCATTTGATAAATCAAGTCTCCAAACATCAGCGAGATCAGGAGCAAAGTTGTAGTGTTTCACTTTGCTGGGACCCTGGTACAGCTATGTTCTGAGCCCCTCCAGCCCCATCCTACATGCTTGATATTTATTCATTATACAAACCGTATTATAAACTTTGTTTCCTGATCAAATATTTAGCAAACCATTACGAGATAGAACACATTCAGTGTTCCCATTTTCTTAATGCTGTGCAGGCTTCACTGATACATGCTAAATAATTGAGGAATGCCTAGGCCTTTTACTGTGAGAACCCACAGCTTCCTAAACTCATGGTAACCTTAAACCTTGTGGTAGCCATCATTTTCCATTGCGGTCCATTGTGAAGGAGGGTGAGTCTCCAGTAGCAGTTTGGTGTTTAGATCCTAAGCATCCAAATCTATAGCTGCTGTAGCCCCCTGGTCCACAAGGTGGGTCCAGCCAGAGAGCCCATCCTGTATGCTGAGCTGCTCAGACACTGCTGCCAAGGCCTGCCTTACCTCAGGGAATTCCTGTGGCTTTCTCATTATCTCTCAGAGACTGCGTGGCTCAGTAGAGAGAAAGAGAGAGAGAGGGAGAGAGAGAGATTTGCCCAGTCTCTCTACATCCTTTTACTTTCTCTCTTCAAATTTTTGTTTTTCCTGTCTATATACCTCTCCTCTCTCACTCTCTCCCCTTACTCTTTACCTCTCTCCTTCTCTCTCTCTCTCTCTCTCTCTCTCTCTCCTCTCTCTCTCTCTCTCTCTCTCTCTCTCTCTCTCTCTCTCTCCCTCCCTCCCTCCCTCCCTCCCTCCCTCCCTCAACTCTCTGTTATTGGTCAGATGTCGTGTGACCTGAATGCCCATAAGAGTGGGAAGTCTGGGGAACCGTTGGTCTGTCTGCTCCCATTGGTCGGTTTACCCCTCAGCCATAACAAGGGAATGGAGTCTTCTCACATGTGCTCTCCTACAGACCAATGAGCCCTAATGACTGATTCATTATGATGCAAACATCCACATGCAGACCACATTTGTCTTTTGGAGACATGAATCACTGTTAGCATCTGCATTAGAAACATCTTGTGCAGTATGTATCGTACTGTTTGAACAGTGATGGTCTAATTATTAAGTCTTTCACAAACATATGTGAATGGGATCAACGTGGCCTTTAGATGTCAATAAATGTTGCTGGGAAAGGTCAATATCAGAAATTACATTTGTGGAAATTTGTCAATACTGTAACCTCTCACGTGTGGAAGCCTACATTCTGTCAAATTCAACAGATTCTAGCAGATGTAGCTAATCTATATTATCAAAAAATACTAACCATGTAAAGTTTTAGTTGGCTTCTGTCCCATGGCCGTGTACGAATGAGTCTCCTAGAAAAGCTCATTGTCAGATGACATACCTAATATGTGCATGTCCTTCTTAGCCATAAAAGTCTGTGCTGGTGTTAAATGGTGTGGTGTGTTGTGGCTAAGAGCTCACTCAGGCTTGCAGAGAGGAAACAGAGGGGAAACAGAAGGGTTCTAACCAAAATTGATTTGACCACATAGCATTGTGGTTTGGAAATGACATCACTCATTCTATATAGAGACACTTCATACAAATTGTTTGGGTCCAAAGCAAAGACACAAAAGAGCACTCATTTTGTAAGGATTTTCAAACAACAGTACCTTAACAGTATATTCAGTTTATCTCCCTTGCTTTCTGAAGACAAATGGATTATCTTCTTCAAAATCGAAGACATCAGCCTTATAACTGTCCCTGGAAGTCCTTGGTCTTCTGCTATGAGTCACCCTGAAGTGTGTGTGAAGTGAAGTGTGTGTGTGTGCGTGTGGGTGTGTGAAACCTTTAAGACCCCTGAGATGTCTTTGCCCGCAGTGTTACCAGACAACAGGGACTCCAGAGATTTTTGCACTCTACTTCTCTTCACTCACTGCCATGTTTCAAAAGTCTCTCACCACATTTTAATTTGTGTCAGCATCCTCAAGTGTGAGTGTGTTTCCCTCCAGACTCCAGACCATGGTGCCATGGGTAAAATATACAGATTACCGCATGCCATGTACAGTGGTGCTTGAACGTTTGTGAATCATGATCATTTAATATCTATATATATACTGACACCATTTAGTTTTATTAAAATGATCATTTAATATATATATATATATATATTTTTTTTTTTTTCATTTTTTTTTTTCAATATTTCTGCATAAATATGAACTACTGACACCATTTAGTTTTATTCCACACACACTGGTCAGTAAGAACATGTTCTTTCGCTGTAAAAGACGATAAATACATCCAGTTCCCTCAGCAGGAAACAGGCGAGTATCTTCCATGGAGAACTTTCTGAATCTCACATTAAGCAGGTTAAGCAAAGAGATTACTGTGGTACAATAGTTGAATTATATAATGTGGGCTGGAGGGAGAAAGAGAGAGACAGAAACGGAGAGAGCAGGAGAGAGCATGTGTGAGAGACAAAAAGAGTGTGAGAGAGAGAGATAAAGAGATAGAGAGAGGGTAAAAGAGAGAGAGAGAGCGAGAGAGAGAGAGGGTAAGAGAGAGAGAGGTTGAAGCGAAGGGTGGTGGTCCCATCTGGAAAGCCATTGTGTTCCTGAACAGTTCAGTTACGCCCAAACAGCTGCTTGTCAAGTCATTACCCAACCAACCTCAAATTGGCTTTCTAATCAGCTCATATGGCCATACTCAGTGCTTACTGAAGAATGAACAACTGAAAGAAAAAAAAGAAGAACGAGATGCAGAAACACAGATGTCGCCACAAGTTACCCCTTAACATTGGACTGGAACATTGCTGTATCATCCAATTTTAAGTTAGAATGAGAGACTAAACAGTTCTAGGATAATTTGTGCTGCAGATAGGCCACTAGGAGACTGCAGAGAGGAACAGGAGCAGTCATTCCAGTTTGCCTGTTCTTGCACTTGTTACAAATGGCAAATAAACCTGAAACTTGAAAACACTATGTAGAAGAAATTGTCATGCAGTATTATACTCTGGATCTGAGAGATTTAAACGGTTCCCCTTCAATGGCAAATTAAATGCATGACAATGGTGCAGCTGATCGGTGGAAGTCTGACCTTTGCAAAAGGTAGTAAGGTACATGTCCATGAAGCATTCATGTTCATTATAAAGACCCAGTCCAGAAGGGTATCTCTGTAGATACGGATGCCATCCATAGTACCAAATATGTTAATATCCATGACTGACTATTGTAAAAGAGGTGGCCGTACCATGAACAGTCACCTGCATTATTCAGTCTCGGAGGAGAGACATTAGAGTAGGGGTCAGGGCACAAGTTGAGTCAATTGATGTTCCACCCCTTGACTCAACACGTGTCCTGTCCTACCCAACCTGTGTGTCTTGGAGTGACATCAGTGAGAAGCCACAAGCAAATAGCGGCTGACATATTGAAAACACTTCAGCTCTTAAGGCCTGGCAACATGTTACCGATCTACTCTTCCATTTGTACATGATAATAAAAGGCATCCAGGTGGCAAGGTCAAGAACTCTCCCTCATGACAGGTGACTTTCAGTTGCTCCGATACAGTGTAGTAGATCCTAAAGTGTTTCCAAAACGGATTCAGAGTGATCTCTTTGCTGACATCTGGGCCTGGCAGATCCAGGCCAAGCCTCATCCAGGCCAGCGGAGTGCCAACACATCTCTATGGAAACTCCTTGCATCTAGGTCATGTCTTGTTGTGTGGGCATTTCTCCTCCATGGGAAGTGGACATATTCAGCAGGTCAGCAAGACAGTGCTAATGAGAGATGACAGGGCAGAGGAGCGACACAGACCACCATGCCAAGCACTTACGCAACGCATGTCTGTTCAGAGCCCAAAGCTTCTTCAAAGTGACAAGATTACACAATGTCAGGCAAAGTTTTCATTTCTCTGGTGTGAGTGTATGTATTTGTGTGTGCATGTGTGTGTCTGAAATATTTATTTATATTCCATTTCTGCTTTCCTTGACACGCTGTGTCAACTTGCTCCTTTAGACATATTTACTCAGGCAAGGAAATCAAATTAGAATTTATTTTGACAGTATCTTCTTGTGTATAGAGCGAATCTGTTTGTCTTTCATTTTGAAATGCTGACTGGTATAAGAAACCAAGTGATAATTGTATTACGTAACAGATTTTTATCTAAACTCCAACACTGTACATAACTATTTCAAAGAGATAGACTTTCCTTGAGACAGAGACAAAAGATCTAGATGTTTATTCATCAAATGTATTGTTAAACTGAACAGCAGGTATTGTAAATTAACTGAATATGCAAACATGTTGATGACACTACACTGCAGTGGGCCTACCATTGCTTATCTGAAAATGCCATATGTCGAGATGGGCACATAGGTTTGCACTCTCACTGAACCAAAGCCCTAGTAGGTGTTCTGTGGGACTGAGCTTTTGAAATAATATTTTTCTTTATAATTGTTGCATCACAAAATACGCATTAGAATTGGATTTTAATGAATTTCGCCCGTCTGCTCTATTAATCTCTTTCCCCTGTGAAACAAAAGACTACCACAACAATAGGCAAGTGATGTCAAGCGAGGCAGAGCAATCAGCGTAAGGTTGGTTAGTGGATGACAGAGACAAAGATTGATTGTGCGCAGGCTTAGAGAGGATGATCCACGGCCTTCCTCAGTAGTCATGGCAAAGCTCTGATGGGTTTCAGTCAGGTAATTCTGGGGGAGTGATGGAGAGGGGCCAGCTGAACACACAGCTTCAGAGATGGTAACCAAAGGTGGGTGTCACGAAGGGGCGGGAGGGGTTTAGTAAGACAAGAGAAACCGATAGAGAGAGAGAGAGAGAAAGATGTGGGGGGTGAGAAACAATGAGGCTTAGAAAGACAGGTGAAAGGAAACTATGTCTGGAGCAGACATGGTCGAAAGATTGATTTGTAAAGACAAGTCTGTTTGATTTACCGAACCTGAAATTCTCACCTTTCTCGCTGGTTTGCCGGTGATAAAGTGCTTCCACGCCCTTCTTCTTCATAACCAGGCAGAGAATGTGTGTTATCATACTCACCAGCCCTCCGGTCTCTCTCAGCATCTCATGTGCAATCTCATCTCCACATCTCCAACTAGGCCCTTTCCTACACTGAAATTGCAATCTCTTCAGGTCACCCATGAGGTGATTCTGATGACACATGCATAGGTTATTTTATGTATCAGGTTTTTTGTATGTATGAAAATACAGCAATCTAATGGTTCAGATAGCGACTGCTGGATGAGTGAAGTTTTTCTTCTTGTCGGTTCAGGCTGTTCTTTGTTACGGAGGCATTACTGTATCTAAGGAGACAATTTTGCTGCAAAATATTACCAACCTTAAAAGGGTATGGCTCATCCTGGAACATAGTTTAAAGTTTCTGATATCACAGAATTGCTATAAAAGAGAATATAATATGAATGAATTATTCCCAGAGTTCATTAATCTGCCCGTTTAAAATAATGCCCTTTCATGTTGAATTCTCTCTTTTAACCTTTTGATACAATAACAAAAAAACGCCTTTCAAAATCCAGAGAAAGATCAAATCGAAAAAGACAAAGAGAGAGAGAAAGGAGACAGATGACAACAATCCAATATCATCACACAGACCTCAGACAGGTCCTGTCTCTCTGCTCATCACACAGACCTCAGACAGGTCCTGTCTCTCTGCTCATCACACAGACCTCAGACAGGTCCTGTCTCCCTGCTCATCACACAGACCTCAGACAGGTCCTGTCTCTCTGCTCATCACACAGACCTCAGACAGGTCCTGTCTCTCTGCTCATCACACAGACCTCAGACAGGTCCTGTGTCTCTGCCTGGTGCTGGAGGTAGTTCTGAACCGTGTAATCGCGTTTCCCCTTTTATTGAAGACAAAGAGGAAGAGATCTGAATGCAGAGCATGTGCGCAGGTGACTACCATCAAGCCGAATGCTGTAGATGCTACGGCCAGAAGGGATACTGGGCCATCTATTACCCATCTGCTTGATTGTCACCATCACTGCAGTGACACACACTGAAATAACCATTTAATGAGTCCTAATGAAGCAGCTGCAGAGCTGAGTGACTTCTTATTGAACCTTCACCTTAAACAAGTGGAGAAGAGAAATCTATGACTGACGCTTGAGGGTCTGTAGACGTCAAGGGCCATTCAAGCACATCCATGTTCAGCAAACTCCCCTCTATAGTCTGTGTCCCTGACTGCCCACCTGCCAGTCTGTCTCCCTGCCCATCTGTCTCTCTGTCTACGTGCCCACCTGTCTCTCTGTTTCCTTGCCCACCTGTCTCTCTGTTTCCTTGCCCACCTGTCTCTCTGTCTACCTGCCCACCTGTCTCTCTGTTTCCTTGCCCACCTGTCTCTCTGTTTCATGGCCCACCTGTCTCTCTGTCTACCTGCCCACCTGTCTCTCTGTTTCATGGCCCACCTGTCTCTCTGTCTACCTGCCCACCTGTCTCTCTGTTTCCTTGCCCACCTGTCTCTCTGTTTCCTTGCCCACCTGTCTACCATGTCCCTGTCCACCAGCCTGTCGGTCTCCCTGCCTGCCTGTGTGTTTCTGTGTTTGCTGCCCTGCCTGCCATGCCTCTCTGTCCCCAGCCTTCCACTCTGCCGCAGCCTGACAGCGTGATGGATACTGTTGTGTTAAAAGCTGATAGATTTTCTGCTGATCCGACGGCACAGCTCGCTGCAGCTGGGGCCACTCCTCTTTTGTGCCGTGTGACACATTGCTCGAAATATTGAAAGTGGTGGGGAAAATGCTCAGAGATGACTAGAGAGAGAGGTAGATAGAGAAGTGGGAAGGGAGAAAGAGAGGGACAGAGAGAGAGAGAGAGAGAGAGAGAGAGAGAGGGAGAGGGAGAGAGAGAGGGGGGAGAGAGAGAGAGAGAGAGAGAGAGAGAGAGAGAGAGAGAGAGAGAGAGAGAGAGAGAGAGAGAGAGAGAGAGAGAGAGAGAGAGAGAGAGAGAGAGAGAGAGAGAGAGAGAGAGAGAGAGAGAGAGAGGAGCAACAGTGAAAACATTTCCACCGTGCAGTGGCTACTCCTCAAGTACCTAGGAGGAGGAGAGGGAAAAGCAAGGCACATTTAATTGTCACAGTGGAAAATACAGTCAACATTCATAATAATAAGGCCATTATTTAAACCGACTTAGCAGGAGACATGAATAACAGGTGATTGGCTGACAAGGCCTAGAGCTATTGTACATTAAGATGCATACCATGGGGAGGCTGTTTTATGTATGTACCCTAAGGTACTTGGCTGTCGTGTATATACGCTAACCAAATATTTGAGAACAGTGGATCCAGGTTTTTTACATATGTAGAATACAGTGCACTACCATTAGTTGTTAAGATGGGAGGATGTGTGGTGGGGAGAGGCTGTCTGGTGTCTCAATGACTACAGGGAGCAGAAACCTGGGAGCAGACTGTGCTACTTAGCAAACTGCCTCCTCAGCAACAGAAGTTAGAGAAATGGTTTACCGTTAATCAGGGCAGACACAGGAATTGACCTCGCTATTCATCTGCCAGAACACCTGCCTGCCTGCTTACTTGTTCTCCCGCTTACAGCCCGCCTAACACCTGCCAGCCTGCCTGCCTGGTTCTGTTTGGTGGCTGGCTGGCTTGCTTGCTCCATTCCTGGTGAGTTCACCCAAATCTTTCTGACTTTGAGTAGTCTGGAGAGACTGGGGCAAGGTCAAGCTTTTTATCTTAACGTTATTAACAGGCCAGCTGTCTAATTTTGGCATTACAGAGGGTCACCTCTAAAAGAAAAACTATTTACTATGCTTTTGACTTGGTCCCTATTTTGAAGCATTCATGGGCAATGTAGGCTTTGTGTAATGTTTTTCTTTATCAAGCCTTGAGTTTGGAGGTCCCTTAGCAAAATTCTAGAAAATGAGATGGAAGGTATAAGATGAAGGGATTTATTTACAAGGGTTTTTTATATTCTTATATCTCCCCCAGCAATATTGAATTTTGTTGGTGTCATGGCTAACCCTAACCACAACCCTAACAACATGCATGGAAATGCCTAACCACATTAGAATAATGTTTAAGATTATGATAATCATGCATCTTCATATGGATTTAGAAACATGTAGTGGTAAGATTATATTTTTTATTCAGCGTTAAAGTGTTAACAGTGTTAAAAAAATAAAATAATACCCAAACCAAAACACTTAGAACTTGGCTTTGATGACAGAGTAGTTTTAATCACCCTGATTGAGTGTATTAGTGAAAGCTATTTTCAATAATGTTCTACTTAGGTGTGAGTTGAGGTGACTTCTGGTATAAAAATGAAGAAAACATCCTAGAAAATTTATCAATGTTGCTCAGAAGAAAATCTGATGACTAAGCCTCAAATTTCAGAAGTTTTGTTTCTTTTGGGGCTTCTCTGTATAGTGTGTGCTCAGCAACCCCCCTTTCCCAAACACCCAGAACTGTTATGATGAAGCTGTCATTACAAGGCTTAGAGATAAGTGCTACATGTTATGAAGCAGGAAGTCTGAAAACATGTGACTGTGTACGACGACAGGCAGAGCAAAATGTCAGATGGAGTTTAAAACGAAGGAGTGTGCTTTTAGAAAATGCAAATTATATATTTGTCTGAGTTCATGTCTAAGGGATAGCTTGGAAAGAATCCAGACATGTTCCAATATGCACACACACATATACGCACACATACACACACACACACTATCTCTCACACATACTAACTACACAACACACAAACACACACACACAAAATATCACCACATAACAAACAGGTACAAGGAAGACAGGCCACTTTGTACAGCTAAGTGCTCAAAAGAAAAACTGCTGAATGGCTGATGCAGAAATCCATTTCCACAAGTTATTCAATTTAAATTACAAAATATATATTTTTAAAGAATGTTCAATATTTAACAGGCCCCAGTCAGACAGGATATATTCACTTATGGTTGTTTTCATTACAGTAAGACTCAGAGTACAGTGTATTCACACCAGACTGCTTTTCACAAATATCTCATGGCATTTGTAATAATGCCAACGTGTGTGACAGTATTAATCCATTTAAACATAAACTGAGCCAAATCACGCCGCATTTCTGACTAGTTGGAGCTGAAGACCTTGGACAGCAACTTTGTGGGATATAGAACAATGACAAAACAGTCTACTCTCACTCTCCCTCTCTCTCTCTCTCCCTCTCTCTCTCTCTCTCTCTCTCTCTCTCTCTCTCTCTCTCTCTCTCTCTCTCTCTCTCTCTCTCTCTCTCTCTCTCTCTATCTCTCTCCTTCAGCTTGTTGTGATCAGTCACTCCAGAGAATGTTAAAAAATACATTTTGACTGAATAATACATTCCTGATGGCTGGAGAACGGGCCATTAGGGTGATTAGAAGTCAGCAAGCATTACATTAATATGGATATATTGCCATGCGACGAGAGATGGGATGGGGCAAGGAGGGAGAGGGGGGAAAGGGGGGAGAGGGGGAGAGGGGGGGAGAGGGGGGAGAGGAGGGAGAGGGGGGAGAGGAGGGAGAGGGGGGAGAGGGAAGGGATGGAAGTTGTGGGGTTGAGGATCAACTTGAATTGAACCATCAGGAGATTCATTAATTGGGACAAAACAACAAAGACATGCGTTTCAAGCTGACTATTGTAAAAAGCTCACATCTGGGTGGAGTTGTGCACCAGCATTCTGCAGGCTTATACTTGTGCCTGGAGGTGTTTCTGTGGTCTAAAGGTGCTGAATTGTTTTAGTTAAATATTCCTGTTTGCCACCGTACATCATCTGTACAGTTCGCTGGTTCATGCTAAAAAGCGGTACATATGGCACTGGTGTTGCATACAGTACTTGTTATCAGTTTTGTATTGTGTGTCCCCTGCATTCAATTGTTTTGTACATTCCGTGTCTATTATCCTGTAAATTACCCTGTGTATTTCTCTGTGTCCAGACCTGTGTTTGACCATATGTATCTTCACCTGTTTAATTTTAATTCGTATTTTATCTTACCTGCTGTAACGCCACCATTTCCCGACAGGGATGAAGAAAATACATACCTAGGTATTTTCG